>NC_133620.1:272821311-272838811 GCF_048593235.1 Sminthopsis crassicaudata
CACAAGAGAGAGTAGGACTGATGGCTTTCCAAAGAGCTAACATTTAAATCCAATTCATTCCAAGTCAAGACATCATCCTCATTATTATCACTGGCTGTCTTCAGGAAGGATAAACAATAACAATAAATAAGGTGCTCAACTAAATTGGCAAAGAAAATTCCTTTTAATAATGAAATAACAGATTTAGTTCTTTTCTTTAACCCTAAAGTTGAAATGGATCTTAGAAGGAGTGTGCTGATAAATGTTGAACAGCCAGCTCTCCGGGGAAGAAGTGATAGTAGAATGTGTACATATTACACTTTTAAAAATATGCATTATTAATATTTTCTCCATCACTTTCATAAGTCCAGATAACCAACAAAACAATAAAGCAAATCTTGATTTGTAGCATTTGTCAATTTCTAAATTCCAGCCCACCCTTCATTAGAGATCCTATAATTTCACCCCTTCAATTTTCAAATGAGGAAAGTGAGACCCAGAGATGTTACACGATTGGCCAAGGTAGGTTGATTTTAAAGGTTCATCCCATCTTTAATGTTCTGTGATTAATTAACTTTGACTTTCCCAGAAGCTCAAAGTTAGGGAATTGCTTTAAGTTTACAGTGTCATTCATTCCCTAAAAGAACTCAACCCACTTTACAAACATTGGTACATTTGTCCTTCCTTAATCCCCTGCTTCTCCAGATAGAAAAAGGGAGGGGAGTATTTGCCAGCAGATAGAGCACTTCAAGATTTTAAGATCAAAGGAGCCACATCAATGACAAGGGGATCATTCCTGCCTCTGCTTTAGTCCCCTCTATTGGACAGACTTTGAGCAGATGATCTCCATTATCCCTTTGAATCCCATCTGGAGTCTAAGGCGCCAAGACACTGAGTGACCTCTCCCAACTCTCAATTCACCTCTTTACAGTCTGTTCTGTTGCTCTAGTTAAATCCATCGGATTGTGGATTTCCCTCTGAGCTGATCTATACACCCCACCCCTGGCCAGTCTGTCTGTTTTCTCCCCGCTGGGGTTCCAGGCTTTTCAAAGGGAGACCTTGCCTGAGTCACCTCACTGTCATGCAGGCCCTGAAAGACTGGGATAGACTCTCCAGCCAGTCTGTGAGTAAACCTGTCTGTCTCCTTAGTGCATGTGAATTTGAGTTTTCTCACTGTTCATCATGGGTGAGCTGTTATTTCATCTGGTGTCTGGCTGGCGCTCAGAAACGTCGTTCTCATCTGGTGATAAGTAATTCCCTCATCCATTTGGTCTCCAGCATCATCACTGCTGCTTTCCCACAGAGCTCACCAGCTTCAGATGTGCCGTTCTACGTCCCCAGGCTCTTGTTCCAAACTGAATCATCTGGCCAGTTGTACTGTGAGGCAATTGGACTGAGATCCAATCCCACAATCTTCAAGGGGACTTTTCCAAGTCCCCTGCCACTGCTAGTGCCTTCTCTCCAAGATTCCTTCTAATACACACATTTTAATGTATGTATATGTGTATATATATAATACATACATACATACATATATATATAGTTGGTCACTTAGAATTTTCCCCATTAGAAAGTGAGTTCTTTGAGCTCAGGGAATAGTATTTTTGTATTTCTTTGTATCTGAAGTGCTTAACACAGTGCCTGACATTTAGTATGTGCTTAATAAATATTTGTTGTCTGACTAGCATTTATCCTGTACTAGAAACTATATTGATCACTGCTGGTGTCTGACATAAGAAAGGTCTGTCTCACTTGGGTAAACGGGGAACACAATCCAAACCAGAAGCATTCCCAGCAAGCCAGCAGTAGGAGTAAACCAGAAGGAGATCCTGAGCCCCATTGTGGTGGGGGAGGCAAACACCAACACCAGGACTCCCCTCACACCTCACCTTAGATAGAACTGCCTTATGCATAGCACTGGACAAGCAGACAGTCCTAGTGACCAGAATCCATGTGCTTTGGCATAGTTGGAGCAAATAGATAGATGTCAACCTTAGAGGTGTCTGAGAAAACAGGCCCCCAGCACCAGGCCACCTCCAAATGCTTCCACGTAGCCCTGGGCAAACAGACAGCCAGTGGTTAGACTGCCACTTGCTTTAGTGTAGTCCTTGGAAATGCAAAAAACTGACCCCACATACTAGACAGCTCTATATCCCTGGGTCAGCACCTGGTAAGCTGCCAGACCTCCACAGCCTCCAGCAGCACCAGTCACCTTCTACCACAGGACAGCCTCAGTCATGAGGGGTCCCCATGAGTCTCATGGCCCAGGTAAACAGACAAGGCCTGCAGCCTCTGGCACACGAAGCCTGAGACAGTATCCTTTCCACTCTTGGATCACAGTTCAAATTTAAAAAAAATAAAAAGGAATCTTATCATAGAAGGTTATTATGGTGACAAGGAAGATCAAGAAAAATGGAAAATGCTCTCAGCTCTAAAAAGAACTCATGGAAGAGCTCAAAAAGGAGCTTAAAATCATGTGAGAGAGGAAGAAAAAAATGAGAATGATATAAGAAAATTATGAAAAAAGAAGTCAAAAACTTGGAAAAAGAAAACAACAGCTTAAAATGAAGAATTGGCCAAATGGAAAAGGAGTTGCAAAACAAATCAATGAAGAAAACAAAATCTTTAAAAGATACAATTGGCCAAATAGAAAGGGAAGTACAAAAGCTGAGGAAACAATTCCTTAGATATGAGAATTAGGAAAGTGAAAGTTAATGAGTCTTTAAGACATCAGGAATCAATCAAACAAATTCCAAAAGAGAAAAAAATAGATGTGAAATATTGCATTGGAAAAAGTTGGAAAATAGATCCAGAAGAGATAATGTCAGAATCATTGAATCACCTGAAAACTATAATTAAAAGCATCATCTTACTACATTTTGCTAAAAGATACCATAGACACTGCACTAACACCAAATGTGATAGCATGCAAATTTTAAAAGTAAAAGATCAGTTACAAGTTCATGATCAAACAAAAGAGCATTATAAATTGTAAAAGAGATAATTTTTATTTTATTAAATTTAAAACTTTTTAAAAAACCAATCAATGCAACCAAAATTAGATGGAAAGCATAAAGATGGGAAACAATCTTTATAGAAAGTGTCTTTGATAAAGGTCTCATTTCTCAAATATACGGAGTCATATTTACAAGAATACAAACCATTCCCCAATTGATAAACAAAGGATACGGAAGGCAATTTTCAGATGAAGAAATCAAAATTACCTATAGTCATATGAAAAAGTGTTCTCAATAACTTGTGATTAGAGAAGTGCAAATTAAACAACTTTGAAATACCTCTTCACACCTATCAGATGAGCCAACATGAACAAAATAAAAAGGAAAGTAATAAATGTTTGAGATGATGTGCAAAAATTTAGACATTAGTACACTGTTGATAGAATTGTGAATTTAACCAACCATTCTCAAAAGCAATTTAAAACTATGTCCAAATGATTATGAAATTGTGCACATTCTTTGATCCAAAAATACCACTATTATGTCTATATCCCAAAAAGATCATTAAAAGGGGGAAAAGAACCTATCTGTACAAAAATATTAATAGTATTCCTTTTTCGTGGTGGCAAAAGATAAGAAATTGAGGGGATGCCCATCAATTGTGGAATGGTTGAACAAGCAGTGATATATAAATATAATGGAATACATTAAAATTAAAAATGATGAATAGGCAGATTTCAGAAAAACCTGGAAAGACTTGTACAAACTGATACAAAGTAAAATGAGTAGAACCAGGAAAGCATCATACAGGGTGTCAGCAACATTGTGTGATGATCAATTATGTTTGGCTTAGTTCTTCTCAGCAACACAATGCTGTAAGATAAATATAAAGTATTCATAAAGGAAAATGCTATCCACATTCATATAAAGAACTGATGGACTCTGAATGCAGATCAAAGCATTTTTTACTTACTTTATTCTTTTTAATGTTTTTTTCCTTTTAGGTCTTTTCTTCTTTCACAACTGTGACTAATATGTAAATACATTTTTCATGATAGCAGATGTATAACATATATCAAATGTCTATCATTTTTAGAAGGAAGAGGGGAGAAAGGGAGGAGAAAAAAATTGAAATTCAAAATCTTATAAAAAATAAATGCTTAATTTTTTTGTCATGTAATTGGAGGAAATGCTATTTAAAAAAATTATTTCCCCTAGCTTTTTTTTGCTGGGGGATGGCTTTCTTTTTTTTTTTTTTATATGGATGCATTTACAATAAAGAGAAGAGCTGAATAATAAAAAAGGGAAAGCTGGGCATTTCTTTGATTTGATCTTACTAGGACAGACAGTAAGAAAATTCACCAAATTACCTTTCCCAACAGACTGTCAGATATTTAGCTCAAATGGTGGTGAGAATACAGGATGTTCCCAGCCAAAATAACAAACTATACAAATATGGCCAAAACCTATGATACCTATTCATCCACCCACAAGTTTTGAAAGGCATCAAAAATGTAGACTGAAGTCTAGCATCTGGTCAATGTGAGATATGCCTGAAATAATAATTCCAGAGATGACCTCGGGAGCCAAAAAGTATTAAGCTCCATATTCAAGACTGGCAAGGAGGCAGATTTCTAACAGAATTCACCTATGTTATTATCCTTCAGATCTATTTGTGGGGTGATACCCAAAGATTTTCCACCATGGTGGGATCCAAAAGAGCTTATGATGTCCTTGGAGAATCCAAGGTCCTTTATATGAGGCACAGGAGGAAGACGAAAATGGGCAATATCATCAGGGAAATGTATGTTTAAAAAAAAAAAAAAGATGGGCGGGTCACAGGGAAAGAGTGAGGGATAAAAGTCAGTAGGTGAACTTCACTAGGATCTTCCTGCTGCTGAAAGAAACAATAAAGACCTCAGCACATTAGAGATTCCCACTAGTGAAATTATGGGAGGACATAGACAACAGTTAGCAGAATAAGCAATCAGATTATACTCTGAACTATTGGATCAAATATTTCCTATCTGTGTGTCTCCAACCTCAGTTTCCTCATCTGTAAAATGGGGATAAAATATTTGCCCTTATGTGACCACATGTACCCATTATTCAAAAAATTCTACAGATTCAATATTACTCAAATACGAATATAAATTCCTCTGTTAGTTAATCAATCAATCAATCAGTATGCCCTTATTAATTTCCTTCTAGAGGCTTGCCAGCCTCTGCCCTAGGTTAAAGGGATACAGAGTCCTTGCCCTCAGAGAGCTTCAACTCTATCAGAAGAGACGATATACATATATGGAATGTATGCAAATTAAATAGAAGGGAAGGATGAACACCAGCAGTTGGGGAATCATCTTCATCAGTGGGGCTCTCAGATAAAGTGCTTCTAGTTTCTCTCCTCCTCTCCCATAGAGTGGTACTTGAGTTGGGTCCTAAAACAATTCTCTGAAGTGAAGATAAGGAAGGATTTCATTCTAGATACAAAGGACAATCAGAACAAACGCAGGAAGACAGGAGATGACGAGTCAAGTGTGAAGAACAGTAAGAAAGCCAAGTTTTAGAAAGAAAGGCGTTCATAATAAGTCTGGAAAAGTAGGATGGAATTGAGTTATAAAGAGTTTTCAAGCCCAAATAGAGTTTCTCTTTTATCCTAGAGGCAATAGGAAGTCACTGGAATTTTCGCCTGGGAGTGATATAGTCAATTCTGCAATTAAGGATAATTGTTTTGGCAGCTGGGTAGAAAATGGGTTGGAATGTGGAGAGACTTGAGGCAAGGAAAACAATTAGGAGGCCATTGCAATAATCCAGGAGAAAGGTGATGAAGGCCTGTATGAAGGTGATGGCTGTGTGAGTAATAAGAAGGGGATGAAGATGAGAGAGGTGGAGATAGAACAAGTTTTAACAACTAATTGAATGTGTGGTGTGAGGGAAAATAAGCATAGATTGTGAAAGTGAAAGACCAATCAATCACCAGCCTATTTTCTCAACCTCATTGCACATTAGTCTGCTTCTTTATACTTTAAAATCCAGACCAACTGGCCTTCTTATCCTACAGGACATTCTATTTCCCATCTTCTCACCTTTCCAGATGCTGAAATGCTCTCATCTTCATCTCTATCTCTTAGATCAATATCAGTAAGCATTTATTAAGCACCTATTTGTGCCAGGTATTGGTCTAGAGGTTGAGGGATATAAATAGAAAGAACAAAACCTCCTATTTAGAATCTGAAAGAATTTAGAATTTCTTGTTTCTTTCATAATTATCATAGCCCTTTTGTAGTTTCCCAGTTACTATTTCCTCCCCTTACTTTGAATCTTTAAGTGTTTAATAAATGCTCACCAGCTGATTATACCATCTATGTCACAAGATAATCATGATGGAAACATTTGATAAACCCTAAAATACTATAGAAATGTGAGGGGTTTTTAAAAAAAATTAATTAACTATTTATTAACATTTATTATATTTACCTCCCACTGCACCTAACCAATTGAACAATATAAAAGAGAAAAAGAAAACTCCATAACAAATATTTGTGGTGTAATAAAAAAAAAAACTTGTTAATATATATATATATATATATATATATATATATATATATATATATATTGAAATGTGAATTTTTTTTAAAGTCAGGTTTCAGAGAATACTGCTTATTTACTCTTAAACATGCCTTAAATATGCTATTTCCTAAATAGAAACCCAAATAGAATATTTTAATAAAAGCAAAGGCACAACCTCTTCCTCTCCCACCCTGATGAAAACTTTCCCAGTGCCTTCAGGTGAGGGTGCCTCATGGTGTTGTATCTCTAGCCTTTCTCCTCCCCTTCCTGGTTTCACTCTGTGAAAAACCCTTGTCCCTGTGAAACCTGCCTTTTGCTAATACCTATGTTCTCCCATCAAGAGTTTTTCAAGGCAGAGAGCCAAAAGAAAGACAATCAAAGAGGAGTGAGGTGAAAAAAAGAATTGGAAGCATGTGAACCAATCAATACTCTGTGTCTAAGAGCAGACAGAAAGATGGATGTGAGTCAAAAGTGACTCAATAATAAATTTTTTTAATTTGTTGAAGGCTTTGTACTCTTCGAGGCATTTTCATGCATTATGTATGCTATTTGAGGTAATAAGATGTGGTTGTGGAGTCAAAGGTCCTGGATTTGAATCTTGGATTGGCCACTTACTATCTGTATGACATTGGGCAAGTCACAGAATCTGAGTTTGCTCATCTGTAAAATGGAGTGATTTGGACTCAATATCCTTTGAGGTCCCTTCCTACTCCTAATCAATAATCTTCACAACATCCTTAAGAGATAGGCATTCTTACTCCATCTTACAAATGAAAATTTTGCACCATAGAACAGTAAAGTAACTTACTGAACACAGAATTTTAGGTCTGAAAAGGACTTTGGAGATCATTTGGCCTAACTTTTTTTATTATTATATGGGCCATAGAAAGATTAATATGTGACTTTTTTAAGTCATCCACAAATATCTAGAGCATTAGGATTTGCAAAGTGTTCAGTGCTCTTCCCACAGCAATCCTGGGGAGAAGTACAATTATTATTATACTCATTTTACAGATGAAGAATTTGATACTCTTAGGAATCAACCAATTTGCCCAAAGTTACACAGCTATTTATTAGCAAACACAAGACTGCTTTGGATCATATTACCTCTTCAGTGGACAATTTGGTGGCATAAATAACAGAACCCTGAAAAGTCAAGTACAATGGTACAATCTTCACAGGCCATGACAACCAGACCGACTGACCTGTTTCATTTGCATTGATTCAAGGAAAAAATATTCAGCTCAACCTTCAAACAATCATACTAGTGACTGAAACAAGAAAATTTCAATAAGATAATACCCAAACATATATGTCTTAAACATTTTCACAAATATATTTCAATATAATTGATTTCATTTGTAATCTTTTGTTTTTTAAAAACACTATTGAGATGATGGACAGAAATAACTATACCCAGAGAAGGAACACTGGGAAGTGAATGTAAATTGTTAGCACTACTGTCTATCTACCTAGGTTACTTATACCTTCGGAAGCTAATACTTAATGTGCAACAAGAAAAAGGTATTTACACACATATATTGTATCTAGGTTATACTGTTAACACATGTAAAATGTATGGGATTACCTGCCATCGGGGGGAGGGAGTGGAGGGAGTGGAGGGAGGGAGGGGATAATTTGGAAAAATGAATAAAAATTTAAAAAAATAAAAATAAAAATAAAACAAAAAATAAAAACACTATTGAGAGGAGAATTGAGAATCTATAGAATTCACCACATTACCAAAACTGTGTAATACAAAAAAAAAAAAAAAAAAAAAGGTTAAGAATCCTTGATCTAGAACAAAAATGGTTGTAAAGGCCTAGGAGTTTAGAATCATATATTTAGAGCTGAAAGGAATCTTAGAAGCTATCTGGCCCAATCCCTTAATTTCAAGAAAAATGACTTGCAGAGAAACAATTTACTCAATGCTATACCTTATATCTCCACTCTTTTGGTTCTTTCTACTTTTTTCATAACTTTGATCTCTCTGAGCCCTTAATCATTACTCAGTCTCAAGTTCTTCCCAGCCAGATTATCCGAGTGCCATGATCAAACAGGTAGAAAATGGGTTAAGAACCGCTAGACTAGATGCTATGATTCCCTCCCTCTCTATAGGCCATACTTTACAATATTTTCAAGATCTGAACAAAGAAGTTGATCTATGATGGTCATTCTTCTTCTCACACACTTTTGATATACTACAATATGCTATGATAATGTAATACAAAAATGACAACAAATCAATGAAAAATAATAGAACTGATAAATACAAACTGTAATTCCATGAGCTCTTTCAACAAAAAATCACTCAGAAAATATTTATTAAGCACCTTTGGCATACAAAAAAACTAAAGGAAAGGCTGGAGGGGAAAATGAAAAGTTTGATTAGGCCTCCTCCTCCTCTTGAAATGTATAGCCAATTAAACTTGACACTCTTGATTTCTATTTATTATGAAATAATAAATTATTTATTTATTTATTTATTATTAAATATGAGCCCAGGGGAGTACCCCCTATAAATCCTTATCTTCCTAACCACCAGGTGGCAATGTGGAGCCTCACAGAATGAGGGTTTTAAGAGGACCTTCATTAAAAGTTTCATAATTTGGAGTAAGGACCTATTTGGCTGCCTCTCTAGGACTGCTCTATAGGCAAATTCAAGTGAAGATGATCATTTTATTATCATGCATTAATTTCATTTGGTGTGGCCATTTTTCAATGGCATTGGCAGTCTTGCCTTACTAACTTGACTCTGAATAAATGTTGACCATTCACCGACATTTAATTCATACTCCAAACATAAAGTATGTTTTTCCTACTGAGAGAATTCTGAAGTATGTGCCATCAGCACTTCGTGAATTTCCAAAAAAGCAGTTTCAACCAAGTCCTGACCAATGGCATTTAAACAAGGGGACTGTTGTGAAAGAGGGGAACCTTAATTGGATGCATCTTTTTGAAATTTCTCTTGTCCTTTGACTTCTAAGGAATCACATTCTCCTGAGTCTCCTTCTACATCATTCCTTCTCTTACTCTCCACTGTTCTATTATCCTCCTCCACTTTATTGAAGGTCTTTATCACCTCTGCTTGGACTATTATAGACAGCCTGCTGATACATCTAACTCACCTCTAACCATTCAGGCAACGATGTCCTTTTCCTAAAGTGCAAATCTGACCATGTCACCCCTCCCCATTCTAGTCAATAAATCCCAGTGTTCTCTACTGCCTCTAGGATCAAACCCAAAATTCCTCGGGTACTCCAAGCCCTTCCAACACTTCCCACCTTACTCCTGGACATGTACTCTTTGATCTAGTGGCACTAGCCATGAGCTAAAAACTCCATCTCTCAGCTCTAGGCATTTTCCCCCACTGTTCCCATGCCCTCCTTATCTTCACCTACTGACTTTCTTGACCTTCTATTAGGTCAATTAAAATGCTACCTTCTATAAGAAATTTTCCCCAACACCTCTTAATTCTAGTGCCTTCCTTTTCTTGATTATTTCCTATTTACCCTGCATGTAGCTTTCTTGGGTTATATTTACTTGCATGCTATCTCACCTATTAGATTATAAGCTCCTTAAGGGGAGGGACTGTCTTTTTCCTCTTTCTGTACCTCCAGCATTTAGCATAATGCCTGGTATGCAGAAGGTGCTTAAAAATGTTTGATTTATTATCATCCAAGTCCCACAGATAATGAGAGTTAAGATTAGTTCTAATATCAGTCTGATATCTGCTGTGCCAGTCTACCCCTATTAGGATTCCCCAAGTTCTAACTCTTTCTATCACCTTTCTTCTGGACTGTAGACCTCAATGTTTACTTCCCAACAGAAAGGCAAGGATGGTGCAGAAGATGGAATGCTAGATTTAAATGTCTAAGTATTCCAAACCCAGTTCTTCCATTTAATACCTGAAGGACTGGACAAATTTCTTAAATTATCTGGAATTTGAATTCCTCATTAGTTAAATGAGAGATGATGGAGTACATGGTCCCTTTTAGTTCTACAGTGTTGACAACACGATCTCCTTCTGGGGTCCCATAGGCAGCTAGCTGGTACAGTGGATAGGATAGATCTGAGTTCAAATTTGACCAAGACTTATTAGCTATATAACTCTGGGGCAAATCAACTGCTTCATACAAAAAACACACACACACCAAAAAAAACAAAACTTAATGGTTCTATAAACCTGAGCTAGTCACTTAGTCTCTTGTTCCCCTCAGGTTCCTCAACTGTAAAATGGGGATAAAAACAGCACCTCCATCATAGTATTCTTTCAGAGACTGTAATTATCGGCCCTCTGAGCTCCCTATGTCCACTCCTTCTTTCCCTCCAATCAGACAACCAATCTTCTCCAGGAATATTTCTGACTATGTCATTCCTTCATTCATAAACCTTTTACTGGCTCCCTATTGCCTACGAAGGAAAGAATAAATCTATTATTTTCCTTCTTCCATTGGCAGGTCACTCCTGTCCTGAAAAACTTTCATTGGCTCCCTAATACTTACAGAATCAAATATAAACTTCTTGCCTATCATTTAAGGCTTTAGCCTGCCATAGTCTGACTCTCATCTAGCCTTTTAGTTTCATTCCATAGGTGTTCTATTAATAATAATAATATTAATAACAGCTGTTCCCTCAATTCATTCTGAACACTCCTGCCTACTCTGCATTTGTATAGGCTGAACCTATGTGTGAAATATATTTTCTTCTTAAGAAAAGCTATCAACTCCATGTAATTTTCCTTGAGCTCCCCCTCCTGCAGATGCTGAATTTAGTCAGAGCTCTTCTTCCTCCTACTTTTCTAGAGCCCTTTGTCCTCTCTTCTGCATCTTTCATTTCCCTATCATTCTCTACCTTATTTTGGAGTGCATGCTGTTTCCAAACATTAAACTATAAGCTCTTTGTAGGCAGGGAGTAGGTCTATATAATAAATACAACACATCATCTTCAAAGCAACCCTGCTTTTCTGTGCTTCCTTTTAAGTTTTCTTTTATTCTCTGCTGTGCACTTTTTTCCTCCCTCTCTCTCCATCCCACCCTAGAGAAGGCTACAATTAGACATAAAAGTGTGTGTGTGTGTAAAAGAATGTCTTTTTTCATCTTTGTATTCCTGGTCCCTAGCACAGTTCCTGTTATACAGAACATATTTGTTCAATTGAACTGAATCATATAAATAATTCCAGGAAAGTCCACATTACCCTCTGCCTTGCACCTTCCCATAGGCCTGTGGTTGTCTAAAATTTCCACCATTACTCATTCCTATGAGTTAAGGAATAAAAGGCCCCTGCTAAAATTTGAATGTGTTTGTTCCTTGGGAGGGGTAACTCTAAGCCATTTGCCCTCTGAGGGAATAGGAAAGATCTATAACCTGGAACATCAGGGAGGATCAGATGAGAATTAAAGGGAAAGAGATGGTAACTGGACCCAACTATTCTGAGTCCTGGCCTATTATCATTGTTATTGTTATTATTAACAAAAACAACAATAATAACTAGCATTTATACAAAGCTTTTTTTAAATTAAAGCTTTTTATTTTCAAAACATATGCATGCATGGATAATTCTTCAACATTAACCCTTGCAAAATCTTGTTTTCCAATTTTCCTCCCTTCCCTAACCCCTCCCCCAGATGGCAAGTACTCCAATATATTTTAAACATGGTAGAAATATATATACATAGCTTTAAGGTTTAAAAACTGTGTGAATATGTATATGTTGATAATCACATTTAATCCTCACAACAAATATAGGAGGTAGCTGCTATTATTATCCCTATTTTACTGAGGGGGAAACTGAGGCATTTATCCAAAGTCACACAGCCAGTGTCTGGGTTAGGATTCAAGCATACGTCCAACTTAGCTTGGACAGTGCCTTGGCAGGTGGGAAGTAATCATGTACTAAAAGGTAGATGAGGAAGGATAATTTTTGCTCAGATCACAACTCTTCATACAGCTAATCCTAATTCTCAGTCACAATGCTTTCAGAGATTCAGAGCTAAAGGGATCTTTAGGGGTCAATTAAACCACTGATATCAAATTCAAACAGAAACAGGGTATGCGATTGGGCATTAACAAATTCCTGCAGACCATATATTGACCGAGATTTGTTATTATACAGATTACTATTATTTATATTTTATTGTGTTATTATTTTTACTTATATTGTTAAATATTTCCCAATTACGTTTTAATCTGGTTCAGGCTGCACTTGGAGTGCTGTGGACTAGGGGATCTGACACTTGTAAACTAAACCATCCCCTTCATGTAACGTTTGGAGAGACGGAGGCTTGGAGAGGAGATAAGACTTGGGATTCTTGTAAGAGTGTAGATTTTTCGAGCTGGAAGAGTACCTGGGATGTCCCCTAGTCCACCTTCTCTGAGAAGTTGTGCCCCATCCAAGGTGGCACAGTCAGTGAAAAGACAAGATTTTTGACTAAATGCTGCTGTACCATGACATTTCTCTGGGTAATCTTCAGGGGGGCAAGCCCTACACATGCACACTGTCTGGGAGCGATGATTTGCATACTTTATAACAGCAATTCAGGAGGCCAGAGATGAACTTTCCCTTTCATCCTCTCCCCTGCTCACTCGGGTAAAGTCTCAGTCTCACAGGAGCCAAATCTGAAGGGGGAAAAGAGGGGAGGGGGGCTGGGGAGGTGAGGGACACCAGATAGCAGCAGCAGACGGAGGGGGCGGGGTGAGAGTAGCACATTGCTCTGGCCTTCACCTTTAACTTGACTGCGGGGGCTGGGTTTGTTTTCAGCCGGCTCCCTTCAGAACTCCCAGCAGACAAAAGGCAGGGCCCAGCCGTTTGATGAACTCAACCCAATAATATTCACTTCTTTTATTTTCCGGGAAAGTCATGAGACCCACAGGGCAATCTTCTGGTTTTAAGACCTGGTGAGTCAAGTCTGCAAATACCTATGACTCAATCAGATTCCAAGGGCTCCCTGAGCATCAGCAGAGGAACGGAGCACAGCTCTGCAGGAGGGCAAGCTCCGTCTGCCCCGGTCCTGATCATGGGAAAAGCCTCCCAGACACAATTGGATCCTGGCTCTGCCAGTGATTAGCGAGGTGGCCTTAAGCAAGTCACTGCATCTGGCTAGACCTCAGGCTGCTTTGCATTTTTTTTTAATCTGTCAAATGCGGCACATAGAAGTCTGGTGGAGCCTTCCTGTCACTTAGGACCTGTATGCCCAGAGCACCGCACAGAACTGGCACCTGTTGTTGTTCAGTCATTGTCAGTCCTGTCTGATTCTTTGTGACCCCTTTTTGGGGGGTGTTTCTTGACAGAGATTTTGGAATGGTCTGTCATTTCCTTTTAGGGTTCACTTTACAGATGAGGAAACTGAGGTAAACAGGATTAAGTCCGCGGTTAATAAGTACCTGAGACATTGCAATATGAACTCAGAAAAGATGAATCTTTCTGCTTCCAAGCCCCATGCTCTACCCACTGCGTCTGCCAGCTGCTTCTGGGCACTTAGTAGGCGCTTAATAAATGTCTGCTAATTTAGTGGTTCTTGGCCTTCTCTAGGTGAGGCTTGTACTTTGAGATTTTGGGGTTTTATTTCCCCAGGGATAGAGATGTTTGTATTGTATACATCCCAGCAGCTAATGGCATTGTGCCTTTAGGAAATAGAAAGAATTGTGTCTGGCACATCCTGTCTTGCCATGAAAGACCATTCTGTCCAAGCACAGTTCCAGTCAGTTGTCTGAATGACCAGAGTTCCTGCTTTCTCTATGACTTCATTAGCACTGGGTTCTGTCCACGTACTATTATTTCTTTGGAAGAGGAAGCCTTGGAAGTTTCTGTCTGGAATTTGATGTGCACCATGACCAGGGGGATAATACATCTGGAAAGGCGAGGGATCATGGAAGTGACCTAAAGCCTTATTGTACAAATGAGAATATTGAGGTAACAGAGAGGGTGAGTTTGCTAAAGGTCCCTAGGTAGTAAATGGCAGATTTAAAATTCAAATGCAGATTCTCCGACTTAAAGGTTTCTCTTTCCTGTTCTAACAATGCCTTTCTGGAACAGACATTTTACCTGCTCACCCATTCCCTAATTCTGATTCTGATTTCCAATTGATAATCAACAAACTTATTAAGTGCCTACTAAGTGCCAGGCATTGTGCTAGTATTAGAGGCAGTGGATAGAGTGCAGGCTCTGGAGTCAGGAAATCTCTTCCTGAGTTCAAATCTAGCCTCAGACACTTACTAGCTATGTGACCCTAAGCAAATCACTTAATCCTGTTTGCCTCAGTTTCCTCAGCTGTAAAATGAGCTAGAGAAGAAATAGTGAATCATTCCAGTATCTGTTCCAAGAATAAAAAAAAAAATTCTTACTCTCAAGGAGTTTGCATTCTATTAGGGAAAAAGTAAGTGTGTAAAGTGTATAACAAGTATAAAGTGAACAAATACAACTATATATAAAAAAGTTATGAGTAAAACTTATGAGAGTATACAGGACCTTCAGGACAGGGGAAGAAACAATTCACATTTGGACAGAAGCAGTGGAAAGTGAGTGGCAGAGCTTTTAATTTCAGTCACTCAAGAATACACCTACTCTCCCCAAAAATATTTTTCTAATTTGCTGATTCCTGAAATTCCCTTGATTCTATGATAAAAGATCAGGTTTAAAAGAAAAATACTCTTGGAGGAGGGGGTGGTAGTAGTAGGATAAAAATTCCTACTAAGGTGTTAAAATGTGAATACCAAATCCTTTCCTTAGAATAGCTTAAAAAGGAAGACTATCATACAAGTGGGAAAACAGAGAAATGGACATTGTTGTTCATTCATTTTTTCATTCGTGTACAGCTCTTCAGGCCCCTATTTGGGATTTTCTTGGCAAAGATACTAGAGTGGTTTGCCACTTCCTTCTCCACCTCATTGTACAGATGAGGAAATTGAGGCACATTTGCCCAAGGTCACACAGCTTGTAAATGCATGAGGCTGGGTTTGGAATGGTACTCTATACCCTGCTGTATACGTCTAGCTGTTTGTAGGAGGCAAAATAGTAAAAAGGGAATCTGGGGATCCTGAACACAAGTTTTGCCTCCTTTACATCAATGAGCTAGAAAAGTTATCTATATAGAAACCACAACGAGGTACCAAATTAGACTAGAACACAGATTATGTGGATGGATAAAATGTCCAAAGGGGGGATTTGAATGAAGAATAACCGTTTCTACTCGAGACCTTTAAGACTATAGAATCTCCCTCCAGAAATGACCTTTTAATTTGGGAAAGCATCAGATTCATGGGCAGAAGCAGAGGTGTATTACAGCGAACTTAAACAAGTTCCTAAGAATATGGTAAATTTTCAGTGTGAGTATTCATACTTTGGAAGTCAGAAAATGCTACAAGTCAGGGCTTTATTATTTCATTGATTGTTTGGACTTAAAATGATAGGGACATGCTAATAATTCAGATAAAATTTTTAAATGTTATGTTACTTTTATAGAGCTGGTTGTTAAATATTTTACCAGCACACCTTTAACTGGAAGCAGCCTTTAAAAATCATCAAATGGTGGGGGAGGGGTTGAGTTTTTGTGTGTATCATAGGCCCCTTTCTCAGTCAGTAATGGGACCCCTTCTTAGAATAATGCTTTTTTCAAAAAAATCATCATTAAGGAAAATGCTAAATCTCAATAAGAAGTTCTTGCAAACAAAGGTATGGACTATTGAAAATCTACTATGGACCTTTTGGGAGTTTGTGAACACCAGATTAAGAATCCTTACTTCACCGTTCCCCAGTTGATAAATAGTCAAAGGATATGAACATGCAGTTTTTAGGTGAAGAAATCAAAACTATCTATAGTCATGTAAAAAATGTTCTAAATCACTTTGATTGAAGAAATGCAAATTAAAATAACTCTAAGTCCCAATCCCACAGCTCTCAGATTGAATAATATGACAGAAAAGAAAAATGGCAAATGTTGGAAGAGATATGGGAAAATTGAGATACTAGTGTTTTGTCAATGGAGTTATGAAATAATTCAATGTGCTGAAGCACAGTTTGGAACTATATAAATAAAGGAGCTATAAAATCTTGCAGACCCTTTGACCCAGAAATACATCACTGGTCTGCCTCTAAACCAATTTTTAAAAAACACTTATTACACAAATATTTATAGCAGCCCTTTTAGTGGTGGTAAAAATTAGAAAGTGGGGGGATGTCTATCAATTAAGGAATGGATGAACAAGTTGTGATATATGATTGTGATGGAATAGTATTACATATTATAAGAAAAGATGCATAGAATGATCTCAGAAAAACCTGGGAAGATTTAACATGAATTGATACAAAGTGAAATAAGCAGAACCAAGACTCTTATACATAGTAACAATAATATTGTACAAAGATCAATGTGAATGACAGCTGTTTTCAGCAATACAATGATCCAAGACAATTCCAAAGTACTAGAGGTGAAAAATGCTATCTCTAGAGAAGGAATAGAAGGAGTTTGACTAAAGATTGAATCATAGTATTTTTCACTTTATTTTTATGTGTTTTATTTTGGTCTGCCTTTTGTTCTTTAATATAAAAATATGAACCTGCAGACAACATTGTCCACGGGGTTTTCTTGGCAGAGACACTGGAACAGTTTGCCATTTCCTTCTCCAGCTTATTTTATAACTGAGAAAACTGAGGCAAATAGGGTTAAATATTTTGTGTAAGGTCACACAGCTAGTAGATGCCTGAGGCCAGATTTGAATTTAGGAAGATGTCTTTCTGACTCCAGGCTCAATATGGCATAAATGCACATGTCAAATCTATATCAAATTGCTTGTCTTCTCAATGAGAGAGGAGGGAATGGAGAAAGTGAAAAAAATTTAGAAGTCAAAAATTTTTTAAATTGTTAAAATTATTTTACATATATTTGGGGGAAAGTAAACTATTAAATAAATATATGTTTGAAAAAAGAATGTTTGCTATAATCCAACCTCCAGTTTTCAGATAACCCAGAAAAGAAAAAAATGACTTATCTAAAGTC
>NC_133620.1:272841311-272843811 GCF_048593235.1 Sminthopsis crassicaudata
TCTATCAGAACAGATCAGTATCAGATCTACAACTTAAGGTGTTAGAAAACTGCCTAGGGCATCAAGATATCAAATGATTTATTCAGGCAGAACTTGAACTCAGATCTTCCCAATCCTGAGAATAGTTCTCTATCCATTTTCCAACAATCTTCAGGTAGACATAAATGTCTTTTGTGAACGTTTATGTCTTTTATAGACTATTCAAATTTGCATACGGTCATGTATATTGATTTATACAGGTATATTTTTATGTGTTTGTAAAGAAACACTATAAATGTTTAAGGAAAAGAACAACTAGATGGTGCTTCATGTGTGGCTGTCAGTTTAGTTCATCTTCCTTGAGGATTTTAGACCCCACTGAGGTGTGTTAAAAATAAACAAAGACAAAAGAAATGGATATTTCTGAAATGTGGGAGGTGGGGGAGCCAGGAGATTCAGCAGTCTCCTCATAGGAAAGAGGGTCCATCTTCTTTATTTAAAAAAAAAAAAAAAAAAAAAAAAAAAAGGACCGCTTAATTAACTTTATGGAAAGAGGCTGAGCCGTAAAAAGACGGCATTTTGGCTTTAACAAGGCCTGAGAGCCAGGAGCGGAGCCAGCTGGGTAGTCTGTGCTAACCCAAGAATATTAGAACACCGAGGTCATGCAGAGCCCGGACGCCACCAGGAATGCAAGGAGGAGAGACAGTCTGGCGATGTGGCTGTTCTGAACAACTGAGGTGCCCCTGCCAGCTCCATAAATGAGTCAACAGGCGAGAGAGGTCAGAAGCCAGTCAGAGAAGGACGGAGGCCCACGTGGCAAGCCGACGGCCTCACAGACGTGTCCGCACAGGTCCTCGCTTGTGCACGGGACCAGAGGGCCGATGGCCCCGCCACGGCAGATCATCTGCTGTGTGGAGTGCACGGCCACTTGGGCACTCATAGCTGGGCCAAGGAAAAGAAGGCCCCGATTCATTACTGGAGACCCTTCGACCTGACCAGCAAAGCCCTGGAGTCAGACTCATCTTCCTGATGATTTGGGCAATCAACCAATCCTTCCATTCACTTGTGATTTATTAGGAAACAACAGGCACTCATATGAAAAGTCAATGCAAATTAATTATATATCATTGATTATGCAATTAGTTATGCTAAATATTGTGCTAATTAATAAGGGGTAATCATAGGAGGGAAGATTCTAGCATAACACTTCCCCCTTTTATTATCTGTACAATGTGGAGTTTGTACTTAGATTGGTCATTCTTAACCTTTCGGATGCCATGGACCCCTATGGCAGATACTCCTTCTTAGACTGTTACCATTGCACATTCATTTTTCAGTTTTATCTTTCTCTCTTCATGATCCCATGTGGGGTTTTCTTGGCAAAGATACTGCAGCGATTTGCTATTTCCTTCTCCAGCTCAGTATACAAATGAAAAACTGAGGCAAACAAGGTTAAAAGACTTGTCTAGGATAACATAAATTTCTGGTTTGGACTTAGGGAGATATTTTTCTGACTTCAGGCCTGGCACTCTGTCTGCTGTACCACTTTGTCACCCTTTCTCAGATTAACTTTTAATGCATAAAATAAAGTGTGTAGCTTTTTCAGTATATTGAAATACAGTTATCAAAGTCATACTTTTAGCAAGCAGCAAAAACCAAGATTTGAATCCCTCATTTTATCCCAGCTAAAGGGCATTTTCCACCATCCTATTCTACTGTCCTTCTACTTTTCAGATCCCGAAACTGAAGGCATCTAGCACAAAGGATGAAGCTAAGGAAATCTCCCAGAGCCTTTTGTTCTCACCATGGTCACATCAAAATGTCTTACTAAACAAACATTGCGACATTCCCTTCAGAAGTCAATCCTTCCTATCTCCCTCAAAAAAAAAAAAAAGTTGCTATTAGTTGGACTTAGCATTAAAGCCACATGAATAGTGTCAAGAACTTGCTTAACTAGAAATTGATAAAACATACCTTGACCTGGATTCCAGAAAGCAGTTGAAGGATCATTGGCTCATAAATCTAGAGCTCAAAGGGACCTCAGAGCTAGAGTCCAGCCCCCTCATTCTATAGGTGAGAAAGCCCAGAAACAGGGAATTTATGTGACTTACACAAGCATCAGGGATCTGAATCTACTAGTCAAGATTCTCTCTACTGTCCCTTGAAGGTTCGAGTTGTATATGTTGTAGGAGGGCAGCTAAGAGGTATGGTGGAGAGAGTGCTGCCTTGGAGTCAGAAAGATTCATCTTCTTGAGTTCAAATCTTACCTCAGACACTTACTAGCTCTGCAGCCTGGCCCAGTCACTTAATTCTGTTTGCCTCAGTTTCCTCACTGGTAAAATGAGCTAGAGAAGGACACAGCAAACCATTCCAGCATCTCTGCCAAGAGAATCCCAAATAGGGTCATAAAGAGTCAGACATGACTGAAAAATTACTAATCAACAAAATATTTTGTAGGACTAGACTTATGACCCTGTGAAAGGAAGGTCATTCTGTTTCGAGCCTCAGATAATTAGGTGAG
>NC_133620.1:272848811-272868811 GCF_048593235.1 Sminthopsis crassicaudata
TCAGGGGGATGTGCCTAAGATTTCTCAATAAGGTCACTGACAAAAAGAGACTTGGGAAATCGAGCATTCCCGTAAACCACTGCAGTCCTCTGGCTTTAGATGACTCTGGCTCCTTCTATCCTATAGCTCTGTCTGAGGCATCAGCTCTGGGGAGAAAGCTGGTGTCCTCTTTCAGGAAGAGTTTTGCTTGTTAGGAAGGAATGTACCAGCTTCCAGCAAAATATCACTGACCAAGAGCCTTCTATTTACTTTTAGTCTTTCTTCCAAGGGCTGGGAAAATGTTTGCTGCAGCTGATCTTGTTCCGCTGAGATACTGAAATCCTCTTTGGGCAGTAATGTCTTTGTACTGTCCCTGTTCCCCATGCCATCAAAGCTGTTGTTGGCTAGCCCTTCACCAGTAAGAAAGCTCGAGAAACCATATTTCCCCCAATGCAAATATTTCATTTAGACACCAGTGCTGAAACTAACAAGGACCGCCTTCTGAGGTTGATAGAGGATTGCAGTTTATGTTTCCTGCTGTTTGTGGGGGATAAAAATTAGATTTATTCCACAAAGGGCTTTCATAAAGTAAAGGAGGATGCCTTCTTCTCCTTTTTCTTCCAAGTTTCTCCTTCTCTCTTCTCTTTTTTTTCACTTTTTTTCATGTTTTATTTTCCTTTTGCCAGCCATATTTGTTACTTCAAAATATTTCTCCTTTCATAATATGATTAATATGAAAATAGGTTTTATATGATTCCATATATATATATATAACCTATGTCAAATTGCTTGCCCTCTTGTGAAAGGAAGAAAAGGAGAAAGAAAAGTGGGTTTTTTTTCCTCCTTTCTCTACCAACAACAGAGTTCTGTCATTTCCAGATCTTAGAAATGGGGAAAGAGACACATAAAAGGATACCACCGGGAGAACAAGAATTAACTTCTGTGAATCGGGAATTTTTGAGTCATACTACCAAAAATAACAAAGAAAATTCATTTCTACAATATGGCATTCCTATGATGTCCAGAATGAGGGAGTTAAGGACTTAGTCACATATAATTGTAATCTAACAGTTACTGGCTTAAAAAGCACTGGGTTAAAAGAGGTTTCCAATCTGCATGATTTTACATGTAGAATCAATATCATATTTCTTGCCTTCTAAACGAGTGAGGGAGGAGCAGGAGGGAGGTTTAATCTGATGATCAAAAATATGTTCATCTGTCTTTTGGGGTTAGAAATCTGAGAAATCAAAATATAATTCAACATCACTGCTAATGCCAGTTTTTGGGAAGAGATTTTTGATATAGGTTGCTTTCCCAAGTTCTTTTAGTCTAATTCAGCTCAAATTAACTGGTATTATATACTGAATTTTCAAATTCAAAACTTTTTAAAATGAATATTAAAAAAACATATGTAATTGATAAACATCAAGTGAAATAAATAAAATTGTTAAAGACCAAAAAAAAAGAAGAGGTTTCTAGGAAAAATTGGGAGATTATACTTTTAGGAAATCTAGGTTCTCACTTTCTTTATTAAGACCCTATGATTCTGGTAATCTTTTCTTTATCTGTTTTTTATGGACATGGAAAGTGAGATTCCTGGTGATTATATGCCTCATCCTGGGTAGGATTCCAAAGTTAGGAGGGAACAGAATCCAGGATTTTCACTTCAAATCAGGAAGCTTTCCAGTACATGGTAGTAGACCCTCTGTTAACAGCATAGTTTAACCCTAGCCAATGTTATCCATTCTACTCCATCCCATACCTATTCTACCCATCCTACAAAATGCCTAGTAGTGTTTGGGCTGTGGAAAGACAGGTATATTGATGGAGCTAGAGTTGGTCCAAGGATTCTGGAAAGGAATTTGGAAATATGAAATTAAAGGAGACTAAAATGTTTATATGGTTTGCCCTAAATATTGCTCTATTAGATCCCAGATGTCATTGTCAGTGTTTGTTACCATGTCCCAGAGAAGGTTAGCTAGAATTAAACTAAGATTGGAGAAATGTAATAGGTAGAAACTTTCCTCAAAGACAAGAAATGCTGGGTTCAAGTCTGGTATCTACTAGATATGTGACAATGTCTCAAGTGCCTACTTGTGTGGCTAGAGTTAGTTTCCTTACCAGGAATTCCTTATACCAATATCAGAGAAATTGTAGGTCCTGTTTTAGAAGAAATAAATAGCCCTAAGATTGAATTGCATTTTCAAACTAAAAGAAGGAAAGAAGAAAATACATATATGCACACACATAACTCCAACCAAGAAAAAAATTAGATTATCTAAATAGAATTTTCCTTAAATTGATAGTACTTCAAAGGGGTTTTTTGTTTATTTTTTTAAGTATATCAATGACTCCACATTGCTATAAGGGAAAAAACCCAATAGATATAGAAATTCAGCAGTATGAGTTTGTCTTTTTTTTTGGAGAGGGGGGCTATAGACATATGGAGAGGAGCATGCTAGAACCAGCTCAAATCTCGAGTGTTAAATTTTCAGTGTGAGCATTTACACCTCAGAAAACAGCAAATCTGACACATCAGGACTTGATTTATTGTTTTGACTTTTTGGACTTAAGAAAGTGATGGAGAAAATGTTAATAATACATGTTAAACTTAAAAGTGGTCTATACAAATTTTTTCCCCGAAGATCCAATTATGAAATATTTACCAGCACACTGCTGCTTCTGGGCCAGTGAAAAGTAGTTTCCAAGACAAAGAAGTGCATTAGAGATCAAATAGCAACTTAGTCTAAACAAAAGTTAGTTCCAGGGTAGAGGATTGGGAGAGGAAGGAAGAAATGGAATGAGATAGCAAGAAGAAATATTTGAAAACACAGCAGTATTTTTGCCTTAAGTCTGGCCCTCCAAGTGGTATATCGGGGACCATCTCCAGTGGTCTTGATCTATATCTCACCTCCCTGATGTCATAGTCCTCTTCAAGGATGTAGAACAAGGGGCGGCTAGGTGGCGCAGTGGAGAAAGCACCACCCCTGAAGTCAGGAGGACTTGAGTTCAAATCTGATCTCAGACACTTAATACAAGTCACTTGACTCCAATTGCCTCACCCATAATAATAATAATAATAATAATAATAATAATAATAATAATAATAATAATAATATAGAACAATTAATAGTAACAAGTAACGAGTCCTCCAAATGGTAGATAGATCATAATTACCTTCCCAACCTCAAAGCCTAAAATGGTGAGTTGTAGGATGGCAAGTAGGCTTTGTAACCAGACCATGCCATTCTTTCTCCCCCAGGATTAAGAAACTTTACCACCAGCACCTCTTTCTCTGTCTCCCTTCCCACCCATCCGCCTTTCCCTAACAAATAATCTTCTTGAAACGGTTAGATGCCATGATGGATGTGGAATCAGGAGGAACTGAGTTCAAATTCGACCTCAGACACTTACTAGCTGTGTGACCCTGGGCAAGTTATTTAATCCCAATTATAACAATAATTTTCTCCTCACTAAACAGACCCGCATCTTTAACTTCACTCCATCCTTTGAATGCAGAACTCAGAAGAAGTATGCTCCCTCAGTCCAGAGACCCTACTTTCTGGAGGCAGTTCTAACCCAGCTTTCAGAGAACATCTGCGTGACTTCCCATTTCTTGGTGTGTCCTTGAACGGAAGGTGACTAGTGGCTTTAGACATCTGAAAGTGGCTGGAGCCCCTAAACACACACACACACCCCCCCCTCTGCCACCACCACCACACACGTAGACACGTACCCCACCACCGAGAGAACACATGGGAACTGGCAGTCCCCTAAGGATCACCACAGGCATGCCCTGGATCTCCACCTCCTGTTGCATTAGACAAGGCCACTTTTGGGGAGCTCTTCCAAGGGCAGTTTGCGGGCGGCAGAAGGATAACAGTTATATCTTCTTTACCTCTCCTGATAAACATGGCTCACTTAGAAACTAGGACAGTAGGAGAGTCAGAGCTCAGTTAGCACTGAGCTTCTCTATGGCCTCATAAATAGCAAATGTTTAGCATCTGGCCTTCCCCTACCAAAAAAAAAAGAACTAGGCTGGAAACACTTTTGAGTTAAATCTGAATGAATCATTAACATTTTTGCCATCGTTTTCTTAAGTCTAGACAATCAACAAAACAATAAATCCAACAAGCCCTGATTTGTAGCTTTGCCCATGTGAGCTGGTTTGAGCTGTCTCTGGCACAGCTCTACCCCTACCCCAGTGGAACTAGGGAGAACTAGGGCAGCTGCTTTTTTCTATAGAATAAGGGATTGAGACCACCAATTAACTATTCATAGTAGCACATTTAAGTTTACTGTGTGCTTTTCCCACAACACTCCCTGGAAGGTTAAGTAGTAAAAGCATTATTGTTATCCCATTTTCCAGATTCGTCAACTAAAGTTCAGAGAATTAAAAGAATTTGTCTGGAACCAAGTAGCTACCTTGACAGCTGAGATTCAAACCCGGGGCTTCTGTTTCTAGGACCGGTTCACTTTATACAAGGCCAGGAGTTCTCAGAATGAGAAAGTGTTCCAGATTGTGAGGGTGGGGACATTCTTGGAGCACTAGTAAGTGGAGCAGAACGGAGTAGCTGGGGCTAAACGAAACGAGGCGGCCTTCTTTCTGGCTCTCACGTCCCTTTCTAGGTCCTCCCCTGAGGTTTTTCCCTACCCATTTATTAGGGTCCCTTCAGCTTCTATCAATCAATCGTTCTATCAACAAACATTTACCTACTATGTTAAGTAGCACTGTACTAAGCATTAAAAGTACTCCACAAAAACCTCCCAACCTCGTAATAAGAGATTCACATATTTGTTTCTCTGAATTCCTGTGTTCGTTTTTATTCATATTATTCATTTAGTAATTGTTTATATATATGTAGATTTGTGTTGAAAGAGTCTTGTTTCTGGTGTCAAAAAACCTATATTCAAATCCCATTTTTAATACATATAATTTGTGCAACTTTAAACAAATCACTTTACTTGCTCTGTAAAGTGGGCATAAACATACCTCACAGGGGTATTGTCAGAAAAAATACTTTGTGAGTTATGGAATTGTGCATGCCCTTTGATCCAGCAGCGTTTCTACTGGGCTTATATCCCAAGGAGATCTTAAAGAAGGGAAAGGGACCTGTATGTGCAAGAATGTTTGTGGCAGAAACTGGAAACTGAGTGGATGCCCATCAATTGGAGAATGGCTGAATAAATTTGTTATATTAATATTATATCAATCCAATGATTTTGTGATGAAGAAAGCCATCTACACCTAAAGAGAGGACTGTGGGAACAGAGTGGTTCACAACATAGCATTTTCACTCTTTTTGGTGTTGTTTGCTTGCATTTTATTTTCTTTCTCATTTTTTCCTGGTCTGATTTGATTTTTCTTATACAGCAAGGTAATTGTATAAATATGTATGCATATATTCAATTTAACATATTTCTACCACGTTTAACATATATTGGACTACTTGCCATCTAGGGAGGGCATGGGGGCAGAGGGGAAAATTGCAACACAAGTTTTTGCAAGGGTTAATGTAGAAGAATTATCCATGCATGTTTTGGAAAAAAAAATACTTTGCAAACTTTCAAGAACTATTAGTCCTTTTTATGCTTCTGTATTGTTTTTGTAGTTAAATTGTAAGCTCCCTGAGGACAGGACTAAGTCTTCTGCTTCCCTGTAGTCCCTACAGAGAAGCAGATAAACAACACATGCCTGGTTCATAGATTTGCCCAGGAAAAACTTGTGGTTGACGATGGTGTTGAGAATGTGGTTGTTTGTTGAGAACATGGCTATTTGTTCAAACGATTAGACATATAGAGGCGGATAGTACTGTGGAGTCTAACACCCTCACTTTACAGGTGAGCAAACTGAGGCTCCTAGGATCATAAAAGTATAGGCTGATAGACTCGGACTTGAAAGGGACCTCGGAGATCACTGATCTGATTCCTTCATTTTTATAGGGAAGAAAACAGGTCCTCGGGACCTGTTTAGCTAGGAGTTCAAGAATGAGGAAAGATTCTAAGAGGGTGGAGTGGACAAACTTAAAGACTTGGTAAAAGGTGCTAAGAAGGGATGGCCTCTTGTGTTCTCCAGACCAGAAGTATTCAACTTACGTTAGCATGGCTCCTGAATAGAGATGAATCAAATGAAAATATCACTGGAAAACATAACAAAATAAGAAATGATACCATGAGCAGAGATAATGTTAATGTGAGATTTTCTAAGCTGGCAGGGATCTATTTCTTTTTGAGGCTGACATCACTGGGTCAGGCCCTTCATTTCATAATGAGAGGTAGAACTTCATTCCCTCCATCTGTGCAACTTGTAGTAAGCCCTACCTGGGAATACTAAAAGAGTAAGTGGTTTCCCTAGTATCACATAGGGGCACATATCAGAAGAAGGATTGAATTCAGATCTTCCTGATGCCAAAGTATCTACTTGTTGCTTCCAGACGTCCTTATAGGAGGGGAAATGTAAAGGGAAGTGAAAACATTGATTTATTTTCCCCAAAAAGTTTAGCAATGAAGAGTAAGAGGCAATGCCGAAGAAGGGGCAGTATATAAATAAATATGGTCAGTTTAGGCCTAGCATGGAATGGGCAGCTAGTGGTCATTACCTCCTTCCTGGTGGGTCTGCCCTCATCCCATGGGGGAAAATTAGGTCATCATAACTCGGCCCCTGCGGCCTGAGAAGCCAGCCAACAAGGCAACCGCACTAGGCCTCCACGCTGGCGGTCACACATCAGCATGATTGATCCCTGTGTGTGTAGCGCTTTGATATCCAGGGATGAAAGGACAGGTTCTCAAAGCCCCCATTCATGGACCCTACACCCAGGAGCGGAGAACAGAAAAAAAAAAATGCTTCCCCACAGGTTTAGAAAGGTGTGTTCCTGTTTATTAATCGAAGACCACATAAAGAATGTAGAGTTATAAATGTTCCTTTCTGAACCACACAGGGTCCAGTGGCTGAACTTGGGAGGGGAAAAACACCATCCGGTGATTTCCCTGGGACAAAAAGGGGACAACCATTCTGGTCATGTTTGCATTAGGCGAAATACTGGGCAAAAAGTCCAGGGTAGCCTGTTTCACAAAGACTCCCACTTAATTCAGCATGGCTTGCTCTAGGGCCTGGATGTTAAGTAGGCCTTTGTATGGTTAACTCATAGATGGCAGGGCCCAGCAGCAAGGAGCCCTTCAATCTCCCTTCTGTTACCATCACCATCTTTCCTCCTCCCCGGCCCAGCCTCCTTCCATATGGTTTTCCTACTGGATTTGCTTCAGGAAGTTTCTCCATCTCTCCTGGCCCCCTCTCCCAACCCCACCACCCCCTTCTGAGGAAGGCAGTTAGCTTTCTGATGGCAACTAGGACAAGCTAAGCGGAGGTCCTTGGAGCTGCTAGAAAGGCTTCAAATCTTTCCTGGAAGGGAAGCAAGAAAAGAATACCAAGTCTCACTTCTGGATCAGAGACTACAAGCTGCATTTTCCACCTACAGCAGGGACCATGAAAAAGGAATTAGGGAACCAGCTAGAGATAAGACGGGGGCTTGGGCTCTCTTTTGAAGCTTAATTAAAGCAAACTGATAAGTTTTAGACTGTGCATGTAACCAGAATCCATAATTGGGGATGATAATCATTAACAGGTACCCATGTTATTTCAGAGCTAGAGGATGAAGGGGAAACTGGTTCAGCCTCCCAGTACAGTAGAGGAAATCCGAACTGTGATAATTAAATACAAATAATGCCCAGAGGCAAAAAAAATTCCTGGTCTCCCCTGATGAGAGGGAGGGGAAATCCACTCAGGGCCATCTACATTTCATTGACTTTTCTGGAAGGCTCAAATTTGTTTCCAGGAGAGGGGATCAGAGCTGTCACCATGTCCAAGCAGTTGTCTCCAGTCTGGGGAGGGCACACCCTCTGGCCGGGGACCACCAGCAGCTTTTTATGATTTCTTTACACTACAAATATTTGGCAGGACTGAAATCACCCAATAAAATAAACCTGGGGCTTCATCCGCAGTTCTGAGACGCTCTCCAAGTGTTCCTTGGAGTCCGGCCCAAAACAACCGATGCTCATCATATTCCAATATCAAATGAAAATATGTCCTCATTTTTGTACCTCACTACTACTGTCTGCTATTAAAAGAAAAGCCGTGTGTGTGTGTGTGTGTGTGTGTGTGTGTGTGTGTGCTCTTTCCTTCATACAAACAGAGACAGGGTCACGCTGAGTCACCCCACTGGGTGGTACCTTGGCGGTCCAGGGGACAGTTTCCGCCATTGTTCCAAGCATGTCGAGCCAGAACCAGTCACCAAGACTGCGGCTGCCACCGCCGTCAGCACCGCCACCGCCTTGTGATATATGGTGGTGGTCACCGAGCGACCTGGCCCAGAAAACCTGCTGGCACCAAAAGCACCCCCAAATTTCAGGCCCTTTCCTGCCTCACCTTAACCACTCACCCGCCCTCTGGCCTGGAAAATGAGACTAGTCTTGGGTTCCATGGCAGGCAATGGAGAGAAGCAAGAAGGGTGAGGTCTTGGGAGTGGGAAAGAATGAGGGGTTCAGTGGAATCTGTCTGGAAAAATGTCCAGACAGGGTGAGACCAGGTGAGGGAGGATAATGAGAAGACAACCACAAGCATTAATTAATTCCCTGTGGTACCTGAGGGAACCAGTCAGGTCATCATTATTTTCTCCTGTTTGTCAGTGAGGTCATCCTCTTGGTCGTGTGTGTGTGTGTGTGTGTGTGTGACCACATGGAATAAGGCCTAAACAGGGCTAGTGGGAGGATGCTGATAAAGCTTTCCTCCAGTGGAAGCTGGCAAAAGAGCAAGGCTGAGGGACAAATGAGGGAGGGACTATTATTCAAGATCTAATTATTGATTTTTTTTTTCTGAAGCAATTGGGGTTAAGGGACTCGCCCAGGGTCACACAGCCGGGAAGTGTTAAGTGTCTGAGGTAGGATTTGAACTCATGCTGGTGCTCTATCCACTGCACCACCCTTGAATTATTTTTCAGACTCTTACTCTCAGAATGTATTCCCAGGCCTTCAGCCTCCTCTGCCCCGGAGCCTTCCTCAGACTTATATAGCATCTTTCTCTGAGAAAGGCAAAAGCTATTTATGGATCTGACTTGAAACTATCCTTGGCCTTTACAGCCAAGAAGGAAAAAGTCATTATTTTCCACATTTCACATATAGGAAAACAGATACAGACACGGGAAATGGTTCACCTGAGGCAACACAGTAAACAAGGATCCAGATCCAAGCTCCTCAGTTCAGTGTTCCATCTAACGGGCCAAATAACATTCAGGGCAGAGATACAGTTTTCTTTGTGCTTTTTCTCTTATTTGTAGCATCAGCGATAAATCTGAGATCCTTTTTGTTCCTCTTTTTTTGTTGCTCTGTCTGTCCCACAGCACAGTGCCATTAATGCTAATTTTCAATTGACCAGGAGTGAGTGAGCACATCTGTGGATTATCCAGCTCTCTCATTCCTGCCTTCTCTCTCCTGCTATGGTGTTTTGCTGTTTTTACTGTTCACTTCTTTTATGGATAGAAAATCTAGGTTGTAGTTTTGGCTCCTGCCAAAGCGTCCAACTTGCTCTTCCCCAAATTCAGATATTCCATACCCCACCTCTGTGCCTTTGCACAGGCTGTTTCCATTTCCTCATCATTGCTTCCTAGAATCTCTAGCTCCCTTCAAGGCCATGATTTTTTAGGGATTTATTTTTTAGGTTCCTCTTCAAATTATCATGTATTTTTTTTGGTGTATCTGCTATATCCCTCCTGATAGAATTAAATTTCCCTGAGAATAGAAGGTTTTTTTTCATTTACTCTTTGAATTCCAAGCTGTTAGCACATTGCTGTACAAAGTTGTAACAAAGAAAACTGCTAATATTGAAATAGTTATCAAAATGTGCATTTTTTTTAAAAATCAAGTTCATGAACATCAAGCTAAGAACCCCTGTGAGTCTAAGACTGTCACTGCAGAATAGTTGCTGATTTCCCTTAACAGAGGGAGCCCTCTACAACAAAGAAACAACACACGCAATGTTCTCTGTGTTAGGATTAGTCCATGACTGTTTGAACCCCTTATCCTTTTATAGGTTTATCATTCCATTATAAGATAAGGAGAGAGAGAGCCATGAAAAGCCACTGTAGATTTTGTTCCTTATTGCAGTTTTAATCCAAAGTTTGGCAAGGCAGGAAGGGGGATGAAGATTTATAGTTAAAATCAGAACTGAGGATGATAACTTCCCCTTATCACAATCTGGCCTCTTAGGATCTCCTCAGTTCATTAGGACTTTTATAACTCATGAAGTCCCCAGAGACTTTGAGGTTTTCTAGCCTCTTGCTTGACCAGGAGACCTGGACCTTCTCAAAATAATCCTCTCTAGATTCATGATTCATTTCATGCATGTCATCTGCAAGACCAACGGAGCTTCAAATGGCCAAGAAAGATGAATATCTGGACCAGAGTCTGATGCTTGCTCCTTACATCTCCAATGGGTCAGTCATACAGGAGCAAATCCAGTAAAATCCAATCCAACAAATAGTTAACAAGCTAATGGTGCAGTGAACAGAGCACCTGGCCTGGAGACAGGAAGACTCATTTTTCTGGGATTCAAATCCAGCCTCAGGCATTTACCTGAAGCAGTCTTCCAGCATCGTGGGTGACTGAGAAATCCACAGCTGGCAAACCAACCTGGAAGAGGGTTTTCTCTCTCAAACAGCAGCATCCCTGCTTCCCTTCATCCCACCCCAGCAGCTCTGTCAGGTTACACAATAAACTACAAGAATCTATGACAAACAGCATGTATGCTTGAATAGAGGAAGGATTGTCTATCCCATAATGAACATATCATACCCATAAATATATGAATCTGAATCATTATTAATAGCATCATGTTAAAAAAGACCCAAAGATAACTTTATATATTATTTGTGATTTCATATGTATTGTTCCTAAGGAATTCCCTTTCTCAAGGCAAATCTGAACTTGATCTGAAACTTAGTCTTAGAAAGTTGCTTGAGGCAAAGGGATATTAAATGATTGCCCAGAGTCACATAGCTGGTAAGTGTCAGAGGAGAGATTTGAACACACAATTTCCTTCTCCAAAGTCTTCGATGTCAAAGGATCCAAATTTGAATCTCTGCTTTGCTACTTTACCTGTTGCTGTTTGTCCTTACTTCTGGAAGAGGACCATGACATTAGGGAGGTAATACCAGACATGCAAGTGAACTTGATTTAAATGAGGGAGGGCTATGCAAAGTCATCTGCCTCAGTTTCCCCTCCAGAGCATCTAGGTAAAATGTAGATCAAGATCAAGACTTGGAGCTAGCCACATAATTATTTTGAATCACACTTTCTTCATTTGCAAAGCAATAGGGTTGGATCTAATGCTTTCTAAAGTCACTACTTCTAGGTTTTAGACTCCTGAAGCCAGGAGCATAGTAAAACTTAATAAATGCTTATTGGTTGATTAATCTTGATTAGAGTGACTTGCTTAAGATTTAATATCCAATAAGTGTCTGAGAAGAGATTTTTAACTCAAATTTTTATGATTTCAGATCCTAGGATCTATCTATTATGCAATATTGTCATTTAAAATATAATTTAGGATTTAGAGGCATCTCATTCATATATTATAAATCCAAAATATAGAAATTTAATTTGGCCTAGAAAGTGAGATAGACAGTGATTATTCACATCCCAAATCCCTGCCCCATTCCTGACCACTCCCACACACTCCTATGCAAGGGTAAAGGTAAAGGTGTTCTCTTCCTCCTCAAATTATCTTGATAAACTTTGTCTGGATATTTTCTTTGCCCCTGTCATATTAAGCCTTGTATCTTTATTTATATATTCATTGTATCCAGGCATGTGCTGGAACCATCTCTTAGCAGCTTGACTAGCCCAGAGTCTCACAGCTAGTAAGCATCTGAGATAGTATTTGGACCCAGGTCTTCATACCCCTTACCCACTGTTCTACCTAACAATGTAAATATATAAAATGTGCATTGGCAAGAAATAGAATTAAGGGTGTTAATTTATTTGGCTGTCCATCAATTGGAGAATGGTTGGGTAAATTATGGTATATGAATGTTATGGAATATTATTGCTCTGTAAGAAATGACCAGCAGGAGGAATACAGAGAGGCTTGGAGAGACTTACATCAACTGATGCTGAGTGAAACGAGAACAAGAAGATCATTATACACTTCAACAATGATACTGTACGAGGATGTATGCTGATGGAAGTGGATTTCTTCAACATAGAGAAGAGCTAATCCAATTCCAATTGATTAATGATGGACAGAATCAGCTACACCCAGAAAAGGAACACTGGGAAATCAGTGTAAACTATTTGTATTTTTGTTTTTCTTCCCAGGTTATTTTTACCTTCTGAATCCAATTCTTCTTGTGCAACAAAAAAATTCAGCTCTGCACACATATCTTATATCTAGGATATACTATAACATATTTAATATGTATGGGAATGCCTGCCATCTAGGGGAGGGGGTGGAGAGAAGGAGGGGAAAATTTGGAACAGAAGGGAGTACAAAGGATAATGTTGTAAAAAAAAATTACCTATGCATATGTACTGTCAAAAATGTTATAATTATAAAATTAATTTAAATTTTTTTAAAAATTTATTTGGCTGTTCTGGTAGACTTTTAGCAACTTAATAATGCTTAAAAATGCTATATCCTCAATAGATTTTTTAAAAAGAAACATTAATGTCTTTATTTGATTTCTCATATGCATTTTTTCAGACTTTTCAATTGTGTCTGACACTTTATGACCCCAATTGGAGTTTTCTTGGCAAAGATATTGGAGTGGCTTGCCATTTCTTTCTTCAGCTGGTTTTATACGTGAAAAAAAAAAACTGAGGTAAACAGGGTGAAGTAACCTGCCTAGTGCCATGCAGCTAGTAAGTACTTGAGGCCAGATTTGAAATTAGGAAGATGAGTCCTCCTGACTTTAGACCTGGTATTCAAACCACTGGACCATCTAACTGTCCTTAAAGGTGCATTTGCATGATAAATTCTGGAAAGTGCTTCCTTTCATATTGATTAGAGACCTGGGAAGGTTTGCTGAAATCCAAAGGGATCCCTGCCATGTATCTAGAGTTTAAAGGGCTATCTATATCAACCCGATCATTTTTCAGATGAGGAAACTTAGGAGCAGAGATGAAATGGCTTTTTGGAATATGAGCTAGAATTTGAAAGCAGATCTTTGTCATCCAAATCCAGCAATTTTTTTTCATAGAACTACAATGTTCTTGAACCAAGCCTGATTCTTCCAAATTGGGTAACAAGGAGAAAGTTCCTTACTCTCCCTGAGTCTGTTTTCTTTCTTTTAGAACAAGGTGTTGGCTGCATTTGAATGGAGATAATAATTATTAAATTAGCTCTTTCTCTTGGGCCATGTTGGAAAAGTAAATCCTTCCTCACCATGGAAGTGGACAAGCTCCTGGAGACCAGGGCTCGTGTGCTTATTTCCCTCTTTGCATCCTGAATCAGTACCAGGCTTAGGGAAAAGGAAAAGAGAGGGAGTCTTTGTGCAATAGGTGTCGTTGGTCATCCTTCCTTTAAGAACAGGACCAATGACATCATCATAAACAATGTCACAAATTCAAGTGAACTCGATTTAAATGAGACAAAGGGGCACAAATTCCTCAGCCTCGCTCTCTCTTCCTGAGTCATCAAAGTCAAAAATCAAGGCAACTAATGACTGGCTCTGCCCTCCACAGCACCCGCTTCAGCGGCTTCCGTTGCCATTGGAACAGATGGTTCTCATCCGTCCATTCCACTGGGGGAAGTTGTCACGTGCTTGAGATGGACATTCACCGGTAGCTTTTAGTTTTGTTGGTTACCCTCCACCTGATTTAGCTCATTTGTCAAGACTTCTTTTATTAGCTGTGGGATTTCTTGGAACTACAGGTGAGAATTGAGCGAGCAGCCCTGAAAAGGGCCGGGCAAACCCTCCCCCCAGAGGGGCTGGTACGCCCTGAACCTCCCATATATGCACTGGGACTGTGTGGTATACTTTACAGACATTATCTCATGTGATTCTCACACCAATCCTGAAAGGCAGGTGCTGTTATGACCCCCATTTTATAGCCGAGGAAACTGATATCAGGGTCACAGTACTGCTGAGTGTCTGAGACTGGATTTAAACTCAGACCCTTAACACTTCCTAGCTGTATGACCCTGGGCAAATCGCTTAATTGCCTCAGCAAAGAAAACATTCCCAATAGGATCCTAAATCTAAGTTTGGAAGAGTTATCAAAGAAGTTATCAAATGAGAAAAGTGAAGCCATTTGCTTAAGTCACACAAGTACAAAGAATATTTTTAGCACCACTACTACTAGTGATAATAACTAGTATTTCTATAGCTTTGCAAACTTTAAGGTTTATAAAAGTGCTTTACTGCACATATGTTGTCTCATTTAATCCTTACACCAACTTTGCTATTATTCCCATTTTCCATATGAGGAAACTGAGGCTGAAAGAGCACAAATAAAGTCACACAGCTGGTAAGCATTTAAGGGAGGATCTGAACACAAGTCTTCCTGATTTGAAATCCAACTGCATCTCTCTGTACCCCCTAAGAAGGAAACAAGAAAAGCACAATTTGAACCTTCTGAATCCACAGCCCAGGACTCTCCACTGTGCCAGTCAGGCTCCACACTATACTTAAAATGGCTTGACTTTCAAAACTGTTATTTATACGCAGCAGTTCAAGACTGCGCTGATTGTGTAGCTTAGGGAGCTCTGTACACGTGCACACGTGAATCCACACGCCTGGGCCTCTGGTCCCTGCCCTCTCACAATCAGGACCAGACTCCCAGCCATGTGCTGCCTCCTGTCTGCCACATACCAGCCATGGGCCCTCAAAGAACAGTCCTCTGCTGTGCAAACAGGTGCTCCAGAGTTCACCCAGAAGGGAAGGGATGGAGGGGGAGAGGAGGAGGGAAGAAACCTTTCCACTCAGCACAGGCGAGGCTCCCTTTTTTTAAAGTAAGTGTTACTTAACAGTAGGCCTTGTAAAGCTCATAAAACACTGGAACATCTGGTAAATGGTGTCAATTTTACATGTTTTCCAGCAAAGGGGAACATGAGTCTTGTTTCCATTGGCCTTTCTGAAAGGTGCTGGGCCCCATGCTGCTGCCTCCCTCGGCTCCCTGCCCATCCCGGGGTTTCATGGGACAGTCTCCGCTCCAGCAGGCCCGTCCCTGAAACAGCCAGCCTAGCAACGGGCTGCGGGCAAACCCGGAGTCCAGCTCCAAGAGGTCAGGAATAAGGACAAGTGGGCTAGCCTTCGAACACTCAGCGATCAAAGCCGAGGATCAGGTGCTGGGCTAGACACCGTTTCCTTCTGGAGCCGTGTGCAGCTATGTCCCAAGGCCATGACACAGATACCATACCGGGCCATTACTGAAATACTAAAAACAAGGAAAATAAAGGCCTTTTTTGTTGCTCTTCGGTTTTATCCTGGATGTGAAATGGGCGGGGCAATGTTCAGAAAGGAGATCTGGAAATACTGCCCTTTCCCCATCAGTGAGGTGGGAGAAACTGCAATGCTGCCTGCTTTTATAGAGACAGAAAAAGGGGCTCCCCAGGACATGAATGAAGGTTTTGTTCCCAGTCTCACCGCGTCCCCCGACCAAGTGATAGGAAGAATCTGTCCTTGCTCCCAACGCTGTGGCCAGCCCCAGTGGGTGCCTTCTGGTCCTGGGCTAGTAGTGCACAATGGGATCAATTTAATTTCCAGGTTCAGTCTTGAGTCAAGATTTAAGGAAGGTTTTGTAAAGATGATGATGATGATCGCTAACATTTATGTGACACTTACTATGTGCACTAAGTGCTTTACAATTATTATCTCATTTGATCCTCCTCACAATCCTGGGAAGTAAATATGATTATTATTATCCCCATTTTTACAGATGAGGAAACAGGCAAATAGAAATTAAGTGACTCACCCAGGATTACAAAACTAGTAACTGTCTAAAGTCAAATTTTAAGTCAGGTTTTCCTGGCTCTAAGCCCAGTGCTCTATGCACAGATTTCTTTGTTGTTTGTTCAGTAACTTCAGTCATGACTTCTTTTGGGGTCTTCTTGGCAAACATACGGGAGTGATTTGCCATTGTCTTCCAAAGATCATTGAACAGATGGGGAAACTGGGGAAAACAGAGCTAAGTGACTTGCCCAGAGTCATTCAGTTAGTAAGTATTTGAGGCCAGATTTGAGCTCAGGAAAATGAGGCTTGACACTTCACCACTTAGTTAACTCCCCAATCCACTGATGTGGTAGGTCATTTATAAACTCTAGAGTGGTGAAATGAGGGATGGATTTTGTTTTATTAATAATGATAAGGAAATCAAAACCAGGTAGGGACAGCATGAAGTACAGATTATCCTCATCATCCTGTCAGTTACTGTCAGTTATCCCAAGAATGTACACTTAGGGGAGATGAGTCTACATCCCAGAATGTTCATTCAACTACCAAAAAAAAAAAAGATAAGGAGGCTTAACATTCACTGGCCAGTAAATGTTAAAGAACAATAGTAGCTTATTTCTTGACCATTTCTAGCTGAATCACATCAGATAGAAGATGGGGAAAAATGTAATGATAATAAAAAATACAATAATAGGGACTAGATTTTTAATTTCATTGATTTAGGGAACTTTCCAATGAGGAAACTCCTTATGCCAATATTGATAGAAACCTTCTCTGCAACTTTGAGTTCTAGAAAACAAAAGAGTTTGAGTGACTTATCTAGAGTCACAAGCCAGTGGAAGTCAGAGAAAGGACTTGAAGCACTGAGGCAAGATGGGGAGCACCATCAGAATGGCAAAGGGACCCTAAACTCTACCATGGCAAGACCAGCAAGTAGTCATTAAGGATCATTTGAAAAAGTGAGGATAATTAGTCTTATTCTGAAACTGTGACACTACACTCCTTGGTCTGTGAGTTCCTTGAGAACAAGAACTGATTTGGGATGAGGAGGGCTTTCTTTGTATCCCCAGTGTTTAGCACAGTGCCTGACGTACAGTAGAAGCTTAATAAATGCTTGTTGACAGACTGACTTGCTGTTTCTCACACAAGATGCTGCATCTTCCAATTCCATCTCAATGCTCTCCACTCAGACTCCTAGCTTCCCTGTCTGCCTTCATGTCCTAGCTAATGTCTCCCCTTCTGCAAAAAGCCTTTCCCAGCTCTCCTCAATCCTAGTGTGTTCCCTCTGTTTATTATCTTCAGTTTATGCTGTCTGTATCTTGTTTGTACATAGTTGTTTGCATGTTGTCTCCCTTATTATGTTGTGAATTCCTTGAGAGTAAGGGTAGGGCCTGGTTTTATTTGGAACACAGTAGGCATGTAATAAGTACTTATTAATTAGACTTGACTTGAAGGTAGACACAATCACTCTTCAAGAATCTGTCATTCAAAAATAGCTGTCATGTCATAGAGAGATTTACCTTGTTCTACTTGTCCCAGAGGGAAGAACAATGATGGAAAGGGGGAAATTGCAGAAAGATGATCTTGGTTCTATAAAGGGGGAGAAAAATCCTAAAAACCAGAGCTATCTAAAAGTGAAATGGGCTCTCTCGATAAGTTCAATTTCACTGGACGTTAGGTGCCTTTGGCAGGAGATCTCTTTCAAATACAAGATACACTAGAGGCCCCCCAAGGACAGGCAGAGGGACTGGAGAAAGAATGGGTTCATTGGACTTCAGTCCTTGATTATTTGTAAACCTTGAGAGACCCAAAAGCCAGACCTAGAACCTAGAAGAAAGCTAGTTTTACATTAAAATATTAAAGCCAGATACTATATATGGACCATTCTTTGGCACTATAATGCTTATAACTTCTTATTTGTGGATTCATTATTTTTCTCATTAATAAAAGATCTTCACTTAAAATTTTAGATAGCTTAGTTTTTGTCCTGGAAAAAGAAGAGTAAAGTTGTAGTTAGAAGTGTCAAAAAGTAGCAACAAGCTTGGGGTACAGAAGGACATAGGGTTCTGTATAACAGGAATTCTAAGGGAGCACAGTGAAGGCAGCCAGACAAACCTTGCCTTGAGGCAGATCAAGCAAGCCTTGATTATAGTCCTGAAGTATTCCAGAGCCTGCTCTCAAAAAGCCTCTTAACCCTTGGTCAGAAAATTCCCTGACTGTACAGCCCAAGGCTTTTCTGCTGATCAAATTCTTAAATATTTTGGGAGAGAGAAAGGGAGAGACAGAAAAGACAGTGAAACAGAGAGCAACAGAGACAGAGAAACAGAGACAGAGAAACAGAAAAAAACAGAGACATAGAGAGAGAGATAGAAAGAGAAAAGCAAAGACAAAGACAGAGAGAATAGAGAAAGAGACAGTGATGAGACAGGCATGGAGGGAGAGAGAGAGAGAGAGAGAGAGAGAGAGAGAGAGAGAGAGAGAGAGAGAGAGAGAGAGAGAGAGAGAGAGAGAGACAGAGACAGACAGAGAGAGAGAGAGACACACACAGAGAGAGAGAGAGAGAGGAGAGAGAGAGAGAGACAGAGAGAGACAGAGAGAGAGAGAGAGAGAGGAGAGAGAGAGAGAGAGAGAGAGGAGAGAGAGAGAGAGACAGAGAGAGACAGAGAGAGAGAGAGAGACACACACAAGAGAGAGAGAGAGAGGAGAGAGAGAAGAGAGAGAGAGAGAGAGAGAGAAGAGAGAGAGAGAGACAGAGAGAGACAGAAGAGAGAGAGACAGAGACAGACAGAGAGAGAGACAGAGAGACAGAGAGAGAGACAGAGGAGGGAGAGAGAGAGAGAGAGAGAGAGAGAGAGAGAGAGAGAAGTTGGGAGGAAGGGAGAGAAAGAAGAAGGGGGGAAGAGAATAGACAGAAACAGAGACAATGTGAGATAGAGACAGAGAGAAGGAAACTGGGAGGAAGGGAGACAGACGAGACAGACAGAGACAGAGACAAGAGAGTGAGACAGAGAGACAGACTGAGAAAGGGATGGAGGGAAGAGAGAGATAAAGACAAGGGAGGGAGGGAGAGGGAGAGAGAGAGAGAGAGAGAGAGAGAGAGAGGAGAGAGAGAGAGGAGAGAGAGAGGAGAGGAGAGAGAGAGAGAGAGAGAGAGAGTTGTTCTGAAAATAAAATAAGATATAATTACAAGGTACTTCACACAGATCTTGGAGAACAATATTAGTGATGGATGGATAGATGGGTAGATGGATGGTTAGGCATCTTAGATTTTTTAAAAATGGCCACTGAACTGGCCCCAGAACTGAACCAGGAGTATATTTTGGAACTGAAAAGTTCTTTTCCTGACACAAGATTCTCTCTGAAACAAAGACCCATCTTTTTTTAAAAAATTACTCTGCATGATAATGAGAAGTGGAGCTTGCTGGTGTCAGAAGGATCACAGTTAAGAACCATCCAGAGAGTAATCGATGAAAAGACTGTGCTTGGTGTATAATCAGGCAATAACAAATTCAAGAGAATCAGTGTAAATTTATATGTCAGAGAGCTGTAAAATTCTCCACCAAGATAGATTCATGCTAGTAACAACAGCCAACACACAGCCGGTTCAATTTGCATCCTGCAGACTCTGGAGAAAGGCCTCCAGCACCACTGTGGAACCCTTGAGATAAACTGATGGAGAGGATGAGAATCCAGGGGCAAGCAGACTGCTGTGAGGAACGCTCTCATCAGTGATTTCACAGATCGAAGCTTCCTGAATTGCCCTATTTTTATCACTAATCACTAATTTGTCTACTGGCTTTTAACAAACTTCTACAAGAAAAACACACGCATCTCTTGCTAAACAGTAGTTATTTCATCCTATCTTGTCACGGCCAGTATACTATTGTATCAAAGACAGCCCTGGATGGTTATCTGAGCCTTTTATCGTATATCCTTCTGTACAGACTGGTTCTTGCCTCTTGTTCCCAGGATTACCGATGTGATGCTGGGCTGTTTAATACAAGGAAAGCATTAGGCCCTAAAAACCCAAGGTATCTGCACTCCTTGTAAATTGATTATGCAGGGGCACAGCAGAAGCTC
>NC_133620.1:272873811-272898811 GCF_048593235.1 Sminthopsis crassicaudata
TGAACGAGACATAGGATCAGAGAGTTGGGGATGGAATGGACTGAAGAGGACATTTAATCCAACGGCCTCATTTTACAGAAAAGGAAACTGAGGCTCAGAGAAATAACTTGTTTAAGGTCCATAATTAGCAGAATAGAGAATCAGATTCACATGCATGATTCTGAGGTCCCTCCTATGATTTTCTGGCTTCCCAACTGCCGGAAAGTATTTCCTATTTTAGGTCAAAAGCATTGAGAGTGTTTTTGACAGAAATGTGGGCAGGTGGAAAGGCAGGGGAGTAGCTGAAACCAGAGGATAAAGATAAGCCCACCTCAGTGACTGTCCCTAACAAAGCAGAGGCGACAAAGAAAATGAAACTGAAAGCGTGCTACGGGCCTTGCCCTGAGAGGCTGGAGGGAAGGCTCAAAGACCAGAGGCGAGCAGAGAGCCCCTTCCCTGGGAGCGCGGCCTGCCGTTAGTCAGCAAAAAGCTCCCAGGCTCCGATGCCAGCACACCGAGTAATTATATTAGCACTTAGGCAGGATTTCTCATCTTCAAAGCCCTTTCCCAGCATTAACTAATAAATCCTCCAGACAGCCCTGTCAGGTGGGGGTGATTATCTCTGCCTGGTAGACAAGGAAGCCCGGCTGGGAGCTGTGGCACCGAGAGGTCTCCCCTTCCCTGGGGCCACTGCGGGAGGCTTGGCCACAAGAAGCATCCCTGGGGGCGTCTGCTTCCCCGGCTGCTCCGACAAGGGCCGGCCCTGCCCGGCCTGGGACTGCAGGAGGCGGGCCTGAGGGTCTCAGAGGGACAGCAGGAGGCCCCAGACCCAACTGGAGCCCTGCCACGTTCCTCCTCCAGCCCAGACATTCTCCGTCTCTTTCCTCCTCTTTTTGCCCCTTTCATCTCTCTTTATCTCTCTTCTCTTTCTTTTCTCTTCTCCCTGCTTCTCCTCCTCCTCTTCCTTCCTTCCTTCCTTCCTTTCCTCCTCCTCCTCCTCCTCTTCTTCTTCCTCCTCCTCTTCTTCTTCCTCCTCCTCTTCCTCCTCCTCTTCCTCCTTCTCCTCCTCCTCCTCCTTCTTCTTTTCTTCTTCTCTCTCACTGTTCTTTCTCTTTCTTTATTCTTTCTTTTTCCTTCTCTTTTTTTCTTTTTCTCTTTCTGTTCTCTCTCCTCTTTCTTTTTTCTTCTCTTTTCTTTTTTCTTCTTCTTTTCTTTCTCTCTGCTCTCATTCTCTCCTCTCTCGTTTTTTCTTCTCTCACTTCTTTCTTTTTCCTCTATTCTTTCTTTTTCTTTCTCCTTCTTTTCTTTCTCTGCTCCTCTATTTCTTTTTTCTTCTTTTTCTCCTTTTTTTCTCTCTCTGCTCTTTCATTCTCTTCTCTCCTCTTTTTCCTTCTCTTTCTCCTTATTTTTCTTTTCTCTCTCTCTGACTCAGGTCTCTCCTCTCTTTTCTTTCTTTTTCTTTCTTTTCTCTTTTTTTCTTTCTTTTGCTCTACTCTCTCTTTCTCTCCTCTTTTCTCTTTTTTCCTTCTCTCTCCTTCTCTTCTCTTTCTCCTTCCCCTCCTCCTTCCCTTCCTTCTCTCTCTCTCTCTCTCTCTCTCTGTCTCTCTCTCTTCCTTTCTCTCTCTCTCTGTCTCTCTCTCTCTCTCTCTCTCTCTCTCTCTCTCTCTCTCTCTGTCTCTCTCTCTCTCTGTCTCTCTCTCTCTTTCTCTCTCTCTCTACTCTATCTCTGTCTCTCCTCTCTCACTTTCACAATTCAACTCAATTTTTCCCTTCTAAAATAAGCATATTTTATGGAATACTATTGTTCTGTAAGAATGATCAACAGGATGATTTCAGAGAAGCCTGGAGAGACTTACATGAACAGATGCTGAGTGAAATGAGCAGAACCAGGAGATCATTGTACATGATCAGTTCTGACAGAACTTCAACAATGAGATGATTCAAACCAGTTCCCCTTGTGCGGTGATGAAGAGAGCCATCTACACCAGAGAGAGAACCATGGGAACAGAGGGTGGAACACACCATAGCATCCTCACTCTCTCTGTTATTTGCTTGCATTTTGTTTTCTTTCTCAGTTTTTCTTTTTCTTCCTTCTTGATCTGATTTTTCTTGCACAAGATAACTGTATAGATACGTATACATATATTGGATCTAACATGTATTTCAACATATTTAACATGTATTGGACTACCTGCCAGATAGGGGAGGGGATGGGGGTAAGGAGGGGAAAATTTGGAACCAAAGGTTATGTAAGGGTCAATGTTGAAAAAATAAAAAGCTTTAATAAAAAATTAAATAAATAAAACAAGGATCTTCCATTCATTCTCTGATGGGTCTCCAGGTCTATCACCTGGGCTACTGTCCTCTGCCCATACTCCCGTTTAGCATAAGATTTAGAGCTGAAAGGATCCCCTCAACTTGCAAATAAGGAAACTGAGTCCCAGAGAAGGAAGTATCTTGCCTAAGGTCAAATTAACTCCTCTGAGACTCAGGACCTTCCTTTTAAAATGGAAAAATGGATTAGAGGATACCTAAGGTCTTTTGTAGCTCTGACATAAGGTGATTTGAACATTACCCAAGATTATAGGATCAGAGATTTGTAGGGCATTTAGTCCAACCCCCTCATTTTACAGAAGAGGAAAATGAGACCCAGAGAAATGAAGTGATTTATGTAAGGCCAATTAAGTAGTTGGGAGGTGCAAAAATAGAGCACCAGGCCTAGAGTCAGGAAGTCTCATTTACCTGATTTCACATTTGGCCTCAGATGTTTACTCGTTGTGTATCCCTGAGTAAATCATTTAATCCTGCTTGCCTCAGTTTCCTCATCTGTAAAATAAGCTGGAGAAGGAAATGGCAAACCCCCAAAGGGTCACAAAGCCAGATGAGACTGAAAAACAACTAAGCAACAATAATCAAGTAGCTGAGTCAGAAATTGAACCCAGACCTTAAGCTGCAGATCCTAAGTTTTTTCTGATTACACTAAACTGCTTTTGTCAATAATCTTCCTCAAATTCCCGAACCTCAAACTGGACAAAATACTCTAGGTATGGTTAAGCCAGGGAGAGTACAGAGAATTTTATTACTATCACTTGCCCAACAGCAGGGAATATAATTTTTCTTAACTACAATGGAATAAACTCTCCCATCTGAGACTGAACAGGTAAAACAGGTCTTTCCTTCCAATAATCACCTTCATTTTTCTCTTAGGGCACATGACAGAGACAGAATAATCAAGAATTACTTCAGGCCAAGCACAGAAAGTACTCAGAGATAAGGGGTCACCTTAAGTTGACTATCCCCTAAAGGCTCCCAAAATTACTACTAGAATAATTTCAAACCAAGATATAATTCCCATATCTCTTCATGAAATTGCCGACCCTGCTCGCTATAAATGCAGACACTACAGGAGAGGGGGGAGGAACCCAGCTCTCAGATCATTAATCTGTCCTCCTTCCTGCTCAACCTCCATCTTCCCTCTTAACCTTATTTCCTATTGGGTGGGGGAGAGACAGAGAGAGAGAGACAGAGAGAGAGAGAGAGAGAGAGAGAGAGAGAGAGAGAGAGAGAGAGAGAGAGAGAGAGAGAGAGAGAGACAGAGAGAGAGAGAGAGAGAGAGAGAGAGAGAGAGAGAGACAGAGACAGAGACAGAGAGAGAGAGAGAGAGAGAGAGAGAGAGACAGAGGAGGAGAGAGAGAGACAGAGAGAGACAGAGACAGAGAGACCCAGTTCTGACACTGTGGAGCTCTGGGACCATGAAGAAGTCCCAAACTTCCAAACCTAAGAGTCTCCATCTGTCAAATGGGGATAATACACCTTCCTTCCTCTAAGGACCATTGGTCAGACAGCACTATGAGTTGTGACTGTGATTGCCATTTAGATTATCAGGTAACTAATATACTCACAAACACGTCCCACTTTGAGAGTCCAGTTGAGAGGGTTCGGGAGGTTTCAGCAATGTCGTTTTCTAAGGGGCCCAAAGTGGAAGGAAGCCCGAGATGCTCACACCATGACTTAGGGGTTCCGATTCTTTGGAGAAGACTCCCCAACAAGGGGACCAAAGAGAGGACAGCCAGGTGGGACAGCAAATGGAGTGCTGGATTTACACTTTCTTAGATCCTTCCTGAGCTACATGACTGATCAATTCAATTAAACCCCCAGCCTCATTTCCTCATCTGTGAAATAGTTACAATCTCACAGGGATGGTGTAAGGATCAAATAAGATAATCTATTAAAAGTGCTCTGAAAATCGTAAAGGATGATATGTCATCTACTGTTATTATTATCATTATTGTTACTATTTCTTTGAACTGATGATTCCACAGCCAGGCATATACCCCAAGGAGAGCAATGTTAAATTACTTCTAGCAACACTTTCTGTGGAAGGAAAGAACTAGAAAACAAATGAGTTCTCACTATTGACAAATGAATGAACGAGCTGGTATATGGATGTAACAGAAGTGTTTGGTTAGAAATGGTGGATATGAGGAATTTAGAAAACATGAGACACTGGAGTCACTTAGTCCTGTTGGCCTCAGTTTCCTCATCTGTAAAATGAGCTGGAGAAGGAAATGGCAAACCACTCCAGTGTCATCTCTGCCAAGAAAACTCCAAATGTGGTCATGAAGAGTCAGACACAACTGAAATGACTGAATAACAAAAGAAAAAGCAAAAACGGGTTCTTTTCTCATGCAATTTATAGTCACAGGGGAAACAACAATGGAAAAATATGCAAATGGAACTGATATCAGAGGGAAGGCCCTAAGATTTTGCAAGAATAGGAAAGCAGAATATGAGACTTTACCTGAGGTTTGAAAGATAGCAGGGAATCCAGGAGGTAGAGATGAAAAGGTAGCGCATTCTAGGCATGAGAAACAGTGAGATCTGGAAATAGAGTGTTCTTATATTCCATCAAGAAGCAGAACTTGAAATATATATATATATATATATATATATATATATATATATATATATATATATATATATATATATATATATATGTGTGTGTGTATGTATGTGTGTATAATATGTATACATAAAGCTGGTGTTTTTCCGTGGTTTCAGTTATGTTTGAATCTTCATGGGCTCCCCACTTGGGATGTTTTAGTTTTTGGTTTTTGGTTTTTTATTTATTTATTTATTTATTTTTACAGATATTGTCATTTCATTCTCCAGCTCATTTTACAGATGAGGAAACTGAGGCAAACAGAGTTAAGTGATTTGTCCAGGGTCACATAGATCTTGTCTGAAGCCAGTTTTGAATTCAGTTCTTCTTGACTCTAGGCCTGGCACTTCATCTACTGTACTACCTACCTATCTATATATGGAAATACATTTATATATTTTACATATGTATAAATATATAGGCATATAAATCTAGATATACATATATACACATATAAGTCTTTAAATAAATTTATATATTTCTCTCTATATATTTTAGTATATTACACATAAATTTGTATATTTCTACATGATGCTCATTTCTGGGGTGTACCCCACTCCTACAACTATGTGAAATCTTGTACAGCACTTGTTGGTTCTGATGTTGATGGGCATCCTTGGACCAATGACTTCAGAACATCAATGTAAATGAAAAGCTCATGCAAGGGAAGCCAGTCACCCTCCGGGTAAATGAGAAGCCAGTAAGAGTCCCAAAGAACAGCCGGTGAAATATACCTCCCTTTTCTTCTCAGCAAAAAGGCCGGGGACATTCTCAGGTAAAGTCACTGTTTTGGGTGATTTTACTTAACTATTTTTCTTTGTCAAAAGCAGAGGACATGGGAGGTTGAGACTTGGGGAGATCAGTGACATTCATTACAGTTCCAAGAAATGACTGTAAAGTAGGAAAAAATGTAATAAGAGAAGTTATCTTTAAAAGAAAAATTATTCTACTTATCTGATACTTGCAAACTACCCTCATCTTTCACATCTAGGTGTTAGAAATTTGACCAAAATTGACTTCCTTCCTTGTGAACCACCAAGTGAAGCATCTCCTCTCCAACAAAAGACGGTAGATAAAAGATAACCTGAAGAATGAATAGGAACCAGTGCTGCCATATTTAAGCCAAGCTGAAAACACTGATTCATTAAGACCTTCAGGCCTGAAGCAAGGCAAAGTAGGGGAGCACAAAAACTGCCCAGACCCAGCACCAGGGAGCACTGGCTCAATCCTGACTTTGGAGCGTTGTGGCTCCGTAAGCCTGGGCAAGTTAACTTCCGTGAAGCTGTGTTCTCTCTTTAAATAAGTGTGTCCAGAATGTCTGTTGTAAACCCCAAATTAATTTATGCATAGGATTTTTTTAACTGTAATGCTACTGACCCATCATTTGTAAGCATGAGCTTCAGATTTTTTTTCCAATATATATATTTATATGTATGCCTTGTGTGCGTGAACATGCATGTGAATGTATATGTGTGTATATCTGTGTACAAATGTACTGAAAAAGAGAAGGCTGAAGGGAGGGAGAGGAAGGAAGAGGGAGGACGAAGGGAGAGAGAAAAGGGGGAGGGACAAATCACTTCATCCTGCTTGCCTCAATTTCCCATTTGTAAAATGAACTGGAGAAAAAAATGGCAAAACATTCTAGTATGTCTACCAAGAAAACCCCAAATGGTGTTGCAAAGAGTTGGACACAAATGAAAAAAAAGACTGAACCTGAGACACCATAAGGCAAGACAGACTATATCTGCACAGGGTAGTTTTATATTCTGAGTAGAGTTCATAACCAAGACATATAACACACGTACATATGTACATGTATATATATTCACACATAATACCTACCTAAATACAAACACATGTAGACTCTGACACTTTGGATGGACCACACAGCCAGGATACATACAAATATAAGTATGTAAGTGTATGTAGGTATTTCTCCCATTTGAGAAAAAAGGGAGAGTGAGCTTAGAGACAAGATGAGCTCCCTCACCCAAGAGCTTAGATGGCTAATGAGTGACACAGACAGGACTCAAATTCTGGGTCTAGAAGGTGAGAAATAAAATGATTCCTTCTATCATTGCACACTGTTACCCTTCTTACTTCAGTCTAACTTACAATGATGAGCATCCTGTCTGTCTGTCTGTCTGTCTGTCTGTCTGTCTGAAGTCAAGACCAAATACCTTTGACCCTTAGCTCCTGTGTTATTTTCAGCAAGTCGCTTATCCTTAATTAGTCTGATCTCTAAAATGAGGGGATTTGACAAGACAGCCTCTAAGATCTGGGATCCTATTATCCTTTGACTAAGATCTAGTCTGTGATATTGGAACAAATGCGCTGTGACTCATGGGTGAATTTAGTGTATAGCTTTGGAATAAATATTATTACCATCTTCTAATCAATAGAATTGAATGCACATAAATGTATTCACAAAAGCTGCGCAACTTAAAGAAATTGATCCTTTCAGCATTCATATAACAAAATCTGTGTACCATGTATCACACTAAGTATTGTGCAGGACTGGACAAATAACTGCCCATGACATAGTTTTTGGTTGTTATTCCTTCATTTAGGTCATGTCTGACTCATTTGAGGTTTTCTTGGTTTGCCTTTTCCTTCTCCCGTTCATTTTATAGATGGGAAAACTGAGGCAAGCAGGATTAAATTATTTGCCCAGGATTGCATAGCTAGGAAGTATCTGAGATCAGCTTTGAACTCAGGTCTCTGAATTCTCTCTCACTCTATTTAGTGAGCTATGCAGCTGTCTCATCTTAAGATAAAGATAGCTATAATACATAACATCAGATTTTAAGAATATGAGAGGGGCATCTGGTAAATAGGCATGAAGTAGATAGAGTACGAGCCCTAAAATCAGGAGGACCCGAGTTCAAATCTGGCCTCAGACACTTAACACTTCCTGGCTGTGTGACCCTGGGCAAGTCACTTAACCCCAGCCTCAGGGAAAAAGAAAGAAAGAAACTAAAGGGCTATGGATAGCCTAAAAGAGAGAATCATCTACTACAGAAATCAGAGAAGGCTTCCTGGGAGAGTTGGTACTTATTTGAGTGGGGTCTCTAGGGTACACTTTTGGTATAGAGTGGCAGTCAGAGGAGATTTGTGTTCTAATCCCATCTCTGATATTTATTACCCTTGTAACTTTGAGCAGTCAAGTTCAATTTTCTCATTTTAAAACAAAGAAGCTTCAAGTAGATGGCCTCTCTTGGTCTTTAAATAATAAGATGAAATCTAACAGGTGAAGAGGAGGGAGAGGACATTCTATGAATACTGGGAGCAAATGTATGACCTAGATTCTCCACAGTCCCTACACCTCAAAGGAGTTCCATACTACCTCCCCTGCTAGAGAGAAGAGCCCTTCGCATTGTTAGAAAGCCTATTATCAGTCTTGGAAGCAATTTTAGCTGTGATCTCCATCCGAAGAGTGAGCCTGGGAAGGACTGGTTTGATTTTTGCCTTATTGTCCCAGGTGACCCATCCCCATCTCTCCAACAGGGCTGACGACAAAGCCAAGTCTTATTCCACTTGTTCTCTGCCAGCTGTGCCCAAGGATGCAACGGCATGTTTGCAGATTAGTATCATTAGCCAGTGGTCTTCTGTGCTGGAAATGAGATTTAGGAGAAACACAGAAACCTGAGAGCCACTGAGTCAAAGCATCGTTTACTAAGGCAGGATGACTTTCCCTGAGTCTCCAACAAGGCCAGGAGGTCTCCAGAGGAAAACACTTAAAGCATCCAAAGCAATTTGCCTTTTTTTCCAGAGTTCCCTCATGAAAGAATGTCTGCTCACTGCTGCTCGGATACTGAAAATCCTAGCCAGCCAGCATCTGGATCCCAAGGGGCTGCATGGGACAAGTTGCCTTTCTCACTTCAATGCGGGCATTCCTATTACTGGTTATAAGAAGCTCTCTTCTAACCCTGCATCCTGTCTCCATTCCAGCCCAGCTGGTACCTTACATTTCCTAGTTGCCTACAAGAGCACATCTGGGGCCCAGGAAGGGAGGAGGACAGACGTCATTTTGGCGTTTCTCCTCCCTCAAGCTACTCCCACCTCGGAGCCATCGGAAAGGGAACTCAATGTCAAGTCAGGAGGTCTTTAAAAATGGGGAGGAAGGGTCAGCTAGATGGCACAATGGATAGAACACCGGCCCAGCAGTCAGGAGGATCTGACATTTAACACTTCCTAGCTGGGTGATTCTGGGCAAGGCAGCTTTAATTGCCTCACCCAAAAATAAGTAAATAAATATGGGGAAAATGGAAATAATAGAAATAATGGGGGAAAATGGAAATGGTAATATTTCTCCTAGTACCTAATTCATGGGGAGGGAAGAGTACATGATAAGCCTGAAAAGTACTGTAAGAAGATAATGCACCGGGAAACAAAATTATATGATGATCAGTTCTGATGGATGTTTCAAACTAGTTCCAATGATCTTGTAATAGAGAGTCATATACACCCAGGGAGAGGACTACGGGAACTGAGTGTGGATCACAACAAAATATTTTAACTCTTTTTGTTGTTGTTTGCTTGTATTTTGTTTTCTTTATCGCTTTTTTCTTTTTGATCTGATTTTTCTTGTGCAGCAAGATAATTATAAAAATATGTATACAGATATTGAGTTTAACATATATTTTTAACATGTTTAACATATGTTGGATTATCTACTATCTAAGGAAATGGATGGGAGGAAAGGGAAAATTTGGAACACAAGGTTTTGTAAGGATCAATGTTGAAAACGTATACATACACACACATATATATATATATATATATATATATATATATATATATATATACATATATATATATGTTTTGAAAATAAAAAACTTTAATTTCTTAGAAAGGAAAACAAATTAAAAAAATGTAATGCAGCATGTGGTTGTATAAAGGGCAAGCCTTAAATGCAAAAGGCATTTTCTAGTCTCTCCCTTGGCATCCTCTTGCTATCTGACCCTACATGAGTCACTCCTACCTTCAGTATTCTACCTATAGCTCTAAGCTGCCGAGCAAATGCTCATCTCATTTAATAAAGGGAATTTTCTCATACAGAGATACCAATAACAAAGAAATCACAGACATGGCCCAAAATAAAAATTATATGTGAGTTATTGCTGCTGAATGCCTAAATTCAAGGTAGCATGACATAGTGAATAGAGTGCTGAACTTAAGTTAGGAGACCCTTTTTGGTCTTATCTCTGATAATTCATCTTTCTGGACCTTGATTTCTTCCCCTTGTAAAATCTGGGGTTTGGATCTAATTATCTTTAGGCTCTCCTAGTTTTAACTCTATGATCCTGTGTGATCTTTGTGTCTCCAGAGAGAGAGCTTCAGTACAGATCACGATTAAATCTAAAAATTTAGGTCCAACCCGGGATGCTTCCCCTTTGTGTAGTCCACTCATTTATAGCAAACTCTCTCCCCAACACAATAAGAATCAGTTTATCCTTATCTGGAGACAAAATCCTTTATAAAGGTACAGATCGCAGATGGGCAAGGTTAAAAGAGGGCAAGAAACTCTGCTAGGGAAGTGATCCTAGTAAGTCCGGGGGTGGGAGCAGAAGAAAAGGAAGAAGGGGGAAAGGGGGTGTCTCAGTGTGGCAGCAAATCCTATGCAGGCAGATCAGCATTCCTTACTCCAGTTAGTGAGTCAGACAAAGCTCCAACTGCTTGTGATTATATTCATTTTAGACTAGTAGTGACTTTTCCTTGCAATCAGTTAGCCCAAAGGATCTCCACCTGGAGATGGCTCCCCAACCTGCAAACTTGCATCTCCTATCACCCTCTAGTCCTGGCTTCCACAGAGAAAAATGGCACTTTCCATCATCCACTTTGCTCACAACGGGTTATATTATAAAATTACCCTTATGAGAAAAATTTGTAAACTATAAAACATGCACACTAATATTCCTGTTCCGGGCTTCTGCTTCCTTTTGTCTTCAGAAGCACAGATGCTCTGGCCCTCTTGGACTAATTCCTTGGTTCCCAGACTTTTGACTCACTCTGATCCCTGGCAGCTTGGGTGCCTGCTTGTTTCTAGCCCTAGCTACCCCCTGGGCACCAGCCTGACCAATCCTGCCCGTTGCCATCCACACCCCCACACACTCAGAGAAAGAAAAAAAGACCAGTAAAAATAAAAAAGCCTAGATAAGAAGGTGAAAAGGAATCAGGCCCCAAGTGAAATTTCTGTGGAATTCGGCATGCCATGAAATAACAGCATACAGAAGTGAGTGGGAAGCCATCCGTAGACTGTCTGCCCATCTCACTGACAGTGAGTGTCAGAGGCCTCTCCTCCCCTCGTCATCTGCTCAGGAAGTCTTATATGGCTTTTGCATTCCACACAGAAGACAGGAGAAGGGGCTGGTTTCTCTGAACCTGTGCCAGGTTGTGCTGAGGTGGGTGTTGGGCTTTTGAAACCGTCCGAGTGTGTATGCTTCTGATTATGGAATTCCCGAGACTCTGAGCCAATTTTGAAAAAAAAAATAGGCCATACATTTTTCTTTCTGGACTGGAGCCATGTTGTTCTGGCTATGTTAATCCCCTTCAGTAGTCACAGTGTTTCTCAGAGCATCCAGGGAGTTACTCATTTTAGGGAAATCCTGTGAGTTTGAACTGTGTTCAAGAATGTGCCAGGGAACCAAAGTCGATTTTGCCTGAAGAGCCAAAAGTCCTTTAGTTGATTGAGGGTGACCTGTAGTTTGGGGATGAATGGAATGGAAATGCATTTGGAGAAGACATCAGCAAGCCAGCCCAAGATGCCCCCTTTGCGCTTTAAATTAGCAAGGTGAGCACTAGCATCCCTACCTGGAACATTAGGGAAAGCTTCTAAGTAATGGTCATTTCCCATAACCCCTTGGAGGGGGAAGTAATGGAAGATCCAAAACTCCCTATGGCCAGGTAGTCGGTTTAAACAAAATATCAGTTGGAAAGTCCTCTTCACCTAGGAGATGCAAACTCTTGAGATGTCTGTAGGTGAGCAGGTAACTTCTCTGAGACTGTTGTTGTTCAGCCATTCAGTCTTGTCCGACTCTTTGTGACCCATGGACCATACTGTCCGTGAGATTTTCCTTAGCAAAAGATGCAGTTTGCCTTTTCCTTCTCTTCTCTGCAATAGCCCCTTTCAAAATGCTCATGCATGCTCCACTTAAACCTATCCAATGAGGAGTTCTCACTGCTTTCCCACACAGACCATTCCACTTTTGGTCAGCTGCAATTGTGAGGGAGGCTGTTATTTTTTAATTTTATCAGGTATCTCTAAAGCTTTTACCTGTCATTTCTCATTCTTGCCTCTAAGGCCAATTAGAATGAATTCCCTACATCAGAATTGTCAAACGTAAACAGTATGTGCCCTCCGACACTTTAAATTACAAAGGAACCAGATTAAAATGCAATGGGGAATGGTTAAGAAAATAAATAAAAATACAAAAGAACACAGATAATGTTAACATGTGGTTTTCTTTTTTCTTTTATTATTTTTATTAAAGATTTTTATTTTTCAAAACATATGCGTGAACAATTTTTCAACATTAGCCCTTGCAAAACTTTGTGTTCCAGTTTTTCTCCCTTCTCCCATACTCTCCCCTCAATGGCAAGTAGTCCAACATATAACATGTGGTTTTCTAATATGCAGTTCATATATTGCATGACACTACCGTACTACATGGCTGTCTCTCAACATTAAAGACAATTCTCATGTCCACCCTACCCCTAAATCTTTTTCTCTCAAGCTAAACTTCCCCATCACATCTTCCTTGAGGGCAGCTGTTTTTTACTTTATATTTGTAAGTCAATTGTTTAACATGTTGATTTGTATTTTTTATTAAGACTTCTTTCACCAGCATAGGGAACTTCTGATATAGAAACCCCTTTACCCATACCTCTTGTTTTGGATAGAGGCAGCTGAGTTGGTACAATGGAAAGAATGGTGGACCTGGAGTTAAGAAGTCCTGAATTCAAATTCAGTTTCAGAAATTCCCTAGCTGTCTGGCCCTGAGCGTGTCCTTTAACCACTGGCTGCCTCCATTTCTCCATCAGTAAAAATGGGCATAATAATAATAACCCCTCTCAGGGCTACTGAGAAGATCAAATGAGATAATAAATAACAAAATACCTTGCAAACCTTAAATCCTAGTCATAATTATAAAATGTCACCTCCTCCAGAATATTTGTGCTCCTGTCTTCTGGGCAGCCTGAGTTCAAACCTAGTTTCTGACACTTACTAGATGCGTGATCCTGGACAAGTCACTTCATTCCATTTGCCTCAGTTTCCCCATCTGTAAAATGGGCTGGAGAAGGAAATGGCAAGCCACTCCAGTGTGTTTATCAAGAAAACCCCAAACAGGGTCATGGAAAGTCAGACAGGACTGAATCAAAGATTTAATTAACAACACTGACAACAATAACCTTAGCTCCCAGGACAGTGACTAGCATAGAGCAGCCACTTACTAAATGCTTGTTTATTCCCTTTCACCTGAAACCTCCTATGTGTGTTTTCTCCTCTTTAATGGAATATCAGCTCCTTGAGAGCAAGGACACATATTTTTATCCCAGAGGTTAGCACAGTGCATTGCACACAGTAAGCATTTAATAAATGCTTTTTAAAGTTGATTCATAAGTGTTTAAAGCGCTGAGAGGCGAAGTGCTGAGCTCCACTGTCATAAATCAAAATAAGGGCCTAACTGTAAGTCTTTCTGACTCTGACACTGCAGACTGTGGTGTCAAACACAAATACATGGGTTCTTTGGTTGCTGTTCAGGCATTTTTCAGTCATGTCTGACTCTTTGTGATCCCATTTGAGCTTTTGTTGGCAAAGGAACTGGAGTGATTTGCCATTTCCTTCTCTAGCTCACTTTACAGATGAGGAAACTGAGACAAGCAGGGTTAAGTGACTTACCCAGGATCACACAGCTAAGAAGCGTCTGAGATGAGATTTTAACTTAAGAAGATGCGTTTTCCCAGTCCCAAGCCCAGAGCTCTCTATGCACTGTGCCATCTAAATGCCCTTTACACCATACGTAAGAATTCCTAGACCACATATTGACTTAGAAAACCACATATTAACATTACTTATGAGTATTTTTATTTATTTTGTTAAATGCTTCCCAATTACATTTTAGACTGGTTCCTGTGTATTTCAGGGTGTTGAAGGGAGTGATGTTGTCCAGCGGCCCCATGTCTGACATACATAACATACATTTCATTAATGTTTTTTGGATTAGGTAAGATTGGGCCCCGATTCCCCATATGCCCTGAGCACCGGACTAATTATCATCAAAAATGTGAAGTCAAAATAGTTTGGTTTTGATTCATTTCCACCTCCTTTCAGCTTCCTTCCTTTAGCCAGGGACACCATCTCCTGGAACTGTCTCCCTAAGGCTTAATCCCACGCCTCCGTTAAAATGCACTTTTCCAGGACACCATTCTCAAAAGATGCTGTACTAGTTCTGTAATAAGAGATCAATGCCCGTCAGGAACAGATGGAGGGGGTCTCTGAGATTTTCAATGTAGCCCAGCCACCTCCCCAAACCTCCCCCAACTGCTTTCATTTCCAGTTAGAGATTCATTCATTTGGTTTAAGACCTTTATCCACCATTAACATGGAGAAGTGGCTTACCATAGTGAAAATGCTTCTGGGCTAAACTAAGCCAGATATTACTAGGTTATAATCCTTGCTATACCGTTCAACTTGCTCTGTGGCCTTGGCTAAATTCTTTAATCTATGAAAGGAGAGAATGGAACTAAGGTCCCTTTTGTTTTAAAATATTCTACAAGGCAAATAGAAATGCATTCCTACACACACTGATATATTTATCATTTCCCGTGAACGGGTTTTGATTAGCAGAGAAATGAGAGAGGAGGAGAATGTGGTAAATAGGGTAGGGCAGAAAGTTGGGGTAGGGGTGAGGGTGGCTTTAGGAAGGACAGCTGAGAGACACTGCAGACAAAGTCACATTCTCCATCCCTTTGCTGCCTCAATGCCCCTTCCTCCCATACTTTAACCCAGTCAAGATGTATACATCACCCTGACATGATTTTTAAGGAGTAACTGCAGGAATGAGCTTTGCAGGAAGCGGCAAGCTAGGGGAGGAAACAAGGGACCTTTGGTGCTTAAGGAAATGTGGTTCAATTAAAAGGGGCCTTTGGAGCTAGTCAGAAGCCTGGGTTCAAATTCTACCCTATATACTTACTAGCTATAAGTAACACTCTTATACATCCCTCTCTGAGTTTCAGTATCCTCAATTATACAATAAAAGAGTTAGATTTGGTGACATTTAAGGTATTTTTCAGCTCTCATTCTACAGTCCCCTCTGCCTTAAGGATTGGAGAAATATAGACTGGAAGGTATATTACAGCTGAGGATGCTGAGGAGAGACCAGGTGACTTGCCAGGGAAATCCCCGAGTCAGAATTTGAACCCAGATTTTCTTGATTCTGAGTCCAGCATCCTATCCACTATTCCACGCTGGGAGAAAAAAAAAAGCAGCCTTGCTAAAGAATATACTTAGGCAACCACTGGAGCCCTACTTATAAACTAAATATAATCCACAGAGGCCAATCTACTAATAGTATAGGCTCGGCCCTACTAAATATGAGTTCATTTACCATAGTATGAAACTTTAAATACACGCCCACATATAAGGCGCACCCCCCATGTTGCCTTTAAAAGCCTTTCATGTCCCATAATAGATCACACCTTATGAATTACAGTCACCCTTTAAACAGCCCCCCAAAACCCACCTCCTTAATAATGACATGGAACACACACCCCAAAGATGAAGAAGGTGATTCATTCATAAAACAGGTTATTGGGGCAAAGGTATGTTATTTTTGTAATGCAAGTTGGTGGAGGTTTTCTTTGCTTGAGAATCTGTCTTCAATAAAGGAAATCCTATCCCAATCAAAGGAACAGCAATGGGATTTCAAGGTCTGGTGTGCAATATGGCGGAGTGGGGTTTATTGCAAGTACCCCAGGCAACCGTGATTGCCTTAAATCCCCTATTTCCAGAGTCCTTCAGAAAGGAATGTTCCAAACTCTTCTTGGATAGACCCACATAAATCTACTTTACTGAACTATATTTCCCCCAAATGGGGGTGAATTCTGACAAAAGCTGGAGTCTTTTAATTTTTGTGATGCTGAAAAACTGAGCTGACTTGCATTATTCATGCTACTGCTGGCTTGTTTTTACTTAGGGCATTTCTCAGAATATTGGATAGCATCAAAGAGACCTAACACAACCTGGCTTCAGACAATAGTTGTGAAGCCCCGGACAGGTTCCTTAGCATCTGCCTGCCTCAGTTTCCTCAAATGTAAAATGGAGTAACAACATCACCTACCTTGTTAGCCCCATTTTAAAGATGAGAAAACAGACTCACCAGTCGCATGACTTTATTCCTGTTCACAAAGATTATTCTCGTTGTTCATCATTCATGAAGAGAACTAATATCACTCAAATATCTTGACAAACATGTGAATTGCACAAAATCATCCATCACTTTGTCCTTCAGAGTCCAGTGGAAAGCAAGACACAGCTTTAAGTATCAGAATTGGATTTGAACTTTCTGAATTCACATTCAGCACCTATTTTACTTCTTCACGGTGGATAAAAGCAGGAAAGGGGGTGAGAGGGAATCGGTACACACGACTATACTCTCCCACTATACCCAAAAGGTTCTAGACAGTCTCACCAAGAGTCTATCTCTTTATTCAATTCTATTCAAAAGAACTTTTTTTTTGCCTACTTTATGCAGTGCTCTGGACATACAAAGAAAAAAAATGATCTGATCCCTGTCCTCAAGGAGATTACAGCCTAGCAGTAAAATGAGACATGTATTTTTTTTAATAACACAAGCTAGCAAATAGTTTTTTTTCAATTTAGCAAACATTATTAAATAATTACCTTTTATTAGGAAGTGATAGATTAGAAGGGAAGTAAATGTGAAAAACAATACGAGCTTATAAAGAGCTTACAATCCAGTAGGGAGTTATAACATGTACACAAATAAATAAGATTACAGTTGTATTTAATAAAAATACAGGAGGATACACTAAGAGAAACCTGTATCTTCCAAATATGAAGGACCAGAATTGAAGAACAAGATGGGTAATAGCTCAGTCTCAGTCAAGTTCAATCATCATCCATTTTTGTTTTGGCTGTTGCTAGGTAGCACAGTGAATAGAGTACCAGGCCTAGAGTCAGGGAGATCTGAGTTCAAATGTAGCTTCAAACATTTATTAGTTGTGTGATCCTGGGCAAGTCACTTAACCCTGTTTGCCTCAGTTTCCTCAACTGTAAAATAAGCTAGAGAAGGCTTTGGCAAACTTCTCTAGTATCTTTGCCAAGAAATCTCCTAAATGGGGTCACAAAGAGTTGGACATGACTAACTGAAAATACAACCACAACAATCATTTCTTTAAAAGGTCAGAACTTAAGTAACTACTGCTGGCAAGAGCTCTGTGCCTTGATTTCCCTGCCTGTCCACACCTTCATATTTCACAGGCTCTTGCTGAGAATTATGAGCTCATGTCTGCAAAGCACTGAGTTTCTTAGAGGGAAGCTGTATATAAATATTTTACAAGGTATTATTAGATTAACCCAACCAACGTTCCTTTGTATGTCTCATTGAATGGCTAACTTGCCTTCCTGCGGAGCTGTTTTTCTCCTTTTTTCTTGTTTTTTTTTTTTTCGTTTTTCTTAGAAAAAGCATATTCAGTTTAACCACCTGAAAGTAAAAATCAATTTTAAAAGCCTGCTGCATGTTTGAAAAGGCAGGTTCTCCTTCACCCCATCTCCTCCCCAAGTTCAGAAACTTTCTAAACTCAGCCCTCTATGCTGGGTCTCATCCCTCACTAATGTCCTGACAACTGCTGACCCTCATGCCCTGAACCTTTGGCTGTTTACCAGAGCCCTGGTCCATCATTTTAGTGATAGAATAGCAACTTAATAGCTGGAAAGTTATTCTAAACTCTGACCTAGACATTGCATGGGGGACTTTTTTTTTTAAGCAGCAGAAGTAGAATTCTGAGGAGTAAAAAGAGAGGGAGAGAAAAAAAATCCCTAAAATTAGAACTTTATAAGTGAATGGGATAGGATTCCACATTTTTTAAAAGTGTAGTTTCCTGGTTCCTGGGTTTCCAGTCAGACGCCATCAGCCTGTGAGATGTGATGACTAGCTATTTCTCAGGAGATTTGACAGGAATTAGAGGTTCCCTTGTAACAGCTATAAACATACCTCTGCTGATCACACCTCTCCTCCTGCACTAGTGCCAGGACACAAATACAGATTTCTACTCATTTTTTAAGGCTGCGCACAATGTCCTTCAAATTGTGTTCTGGTCCCCCTCCCCAAGCCTTCCTTTCAATAGAAAGAGGAGAGGATAATTATTTTAACTACTTCAAATATTCTGAATTTTGAAGTTAGATGTCTCTTGCCTTTGAGTAGAGAGAGAGTGGACAGTGACAGGAAGTACTTGAACATTTCATAGAATCACAGGATTTCAGCACTGGAAGGGACCTCACAGTGGCCATTTCAGTCTGTAACTTAAAAATATCACCACTGTAGCACATTTGGCAAATGACTTTGCTTAGTCCACCCTCCATCACCCAAGGGAATGCATTTAACAACTTCTACCCTCTAGCAGAATTAGGCAAACTCCACTTTTGAACTCAATGCCCTCCACGTGATTAAACTGACCTTTCTATCTGTCCCAAGTCCTTTCTTTCCAGAATTAACCATTTTCCAACTCAATTGATCCTCCCATGTCAAAAACTAGTCTAATCTCTCTCCTCTGGAGACTCTCAGGCTGAGGAATTTTCTTCCTAAAACTGAGTAAAGAATGCTCAAAATAGTATGGTTTTTTGACCAAAGGAGAGTCAGAGGGACGGTGGAAAAGCGACCTCAAGTGTTCTGGGGGCTGAGTCCGACCTGTGGCGGGTACTCCAAGCTCAGGTTGATCTGATCAGCCAGTCGGACACACTGTAACTGGGCTCTAACAGAGTGAGGAGATTCTGGTTATTTTGTTCCAACCAACGTCCAATGAGGTCACACCAGTGAGAATAAGGATAATAGTTAGCCTTTCTGTAGCACTTGCTAAGTGCCGGGCCCTGTGATGAGTGCTTTACCTGGATTATCTCATGTGGTCTTCACAGCATCTTGGAGAGAAGGGGCCATTATCCTCCCCACTTTTCAGGTGAGGAAGCTAAGGTGACTTACAGGGTGACACAGCCCGTAGGTCATATCTGAATTCGGGTCTTCCTGACTCGCCTTTGAGTCTAGCTATAATGAATGAACCAGAAGGCAGCTCCCTCACCTGAAGACCACTTAGTTCTCTGGGCTGCCACAGCCAGCCTGAGCTGACAGACAGCCCGCTAAAACTCCCAAGCTTTTTCCAATGAACTCAAACCTTCCCCCCTCATACATGCAAAGATGATTTTTGAACCCACATTAGGTCATAATCAACAATTCAGAGACAGTGTTGTTTGTTGAATCTAGAGTCTAGAGGGAAATTTGGTTTAAATGCAGGGCCCCCCATTTATTATCCGGAAAACTTCATCACTTTTTTTCCCCTCAATGGGCCTGAGTTCTCTCATCTTTCAAAATAACATAGCAAGTTTTTTTTTTCCCCTTTTTCACCAAAGGTTGTTAATTTTCTCTTTCTCCTGAAATTACTTTGTCTATTTGTTTACCTATGTGTTATATTTACCGCCACTAGAAGGGCAAGGGGCTATGGCCAACACAAAGCCAACAACACAGTAAATAATTTTTAAAATATAAAATATATAAATAAAAATATTTAAAATGTTGAATTGAATTGGTTAGATTCAATGACTTGTAAAGTCTTTTCTATTTTTTCCATCTCTAAACCTAAGGGTGAGCCTTAGGCCAACTTGTGCTCCTGCTCTCAGAAGGGGGGGGGGGGAAGGGTTGGGGCAGGGGGCTTTTTAAAAATAGGAGTTGAGACTTAAAAAGCAGCTCTGAAACAGACCCCTCGCTCGAGCCAGAGGAGAACTACTAAGAATAATGAAGTCGGGCAGCAGAGGAAAATAATCTGACCGAGGATTTCCTGTGGAGGCAAGAGTGCGTCTGCGGGTCCTCCCGTTACTTTTCTGAAGAACAGATCCAGCAAGGGCGATACTGGGGGTGGGGGATGGGGGTGCGTGTGGAGATAACGCTAATACTGCATAGACCAAGCCGCTGCTAGCCCAGGGGTGACTGGGGGGAAACAGACCCCCTTCTCGCCTCCCGGCGAGCTCTCCGGATCACTTCTCCTTGGGTGGGTGGGTGAGGGAGCCTTGAAATAGGAGCCATATCATCGTCACTTTGGCCTTTGACCCTAGAGACAGCTGGAATAGAAAGAGCCCGATTCATTCTCAGACACCAGTTGTATGACCTCAGTCTGCCTCAGTTTCCTCAATTGTTGTTACCCCATTTGTAACCCCCATTTGGGGTTTTCTTGGCAATGAAACTGGAGATTTGCCATTTCCTTCTTCAACTCATTTTACAGAATGGGGAAACTGAGGCACTAAGGTGCCGTGACTTGCCCAGGGTCACACGGCTAGTGTTCGGGGCTGCTTTTGAACCCAGGTCTTCTGACTGCAGGCCTGGCGTTCTATCTCCTGTGCCACCCAGCTGCCGCCCTTCCTCACCTGTTAAATGGGGGCAATAACAACATCTAGCTCCTCAGAGTTATGAAGAAATGAGATAAAATTTGTAAAGCATTTCGTACGCCCAAAATGGGGGCTTTTTCTTCCTTGGGGAAAAGAGGTATAGTACAGAGGGGGGAAAAAATCCTTGCCAGATTCAAATATTGTCACTGATATTTATTACTTGTGTCATCTTGGGCAAGTCACATGATATAATTGGGCAATAATATAATTGTCCTGAGGATGTTGGACTAGGTGGCCTGGAGGGTCCCTCCCAGTTCTGCATCTGGGATGCAATGGTCTCCCTCCAGCACCCCCACCCGAAGTGTAAGAGAAGGGAGGGTTTCTTTTATATTCTTTATCCCCACCACCCTACCACAGTTTCCAGCATAACTGAAAGGGCTTATAAATACTTAGTGAATTGAATAGAACATTATAGCCAAGGGTGTGCTGCCAAATGCTAAATAAGAGGCTCTCTGGGAAGAAAAATGTACACATGACATTTTTTTTTAACACATAAACTTCTAAGTTGAATCTGCAATATTGACATTTTTGCCATCACTTTCTTAAGTCTAGACAATCAACAACAATAAATCAAGTCCTCATTGGCAGTTTTTTTGCCAATTTCTGGTGTTTAAATGCTCTCACTGTAAATTTAAAATTTAAAAATTGGGGCCAGTGCAAGTGGGCCCCAGCCCGCTCTGTCTCCAAGTACTTTCCACTCTGAATCTGTGATGCTCACATTCTGTGATCTCTACGGTAAATGCCTTATTGGGCTCAAAACTTCCCCAAATCATCTTGCTCACCTGTCCTTGTTCCCTGGCTGTCTGAACCAATCTTTGTGTCTTCTGTCAATACATTTCAAACTTAGAAAGATTCCATGACCCAAAAAGGTTAGAAAACTCTGAATTAGGTCTCTCCCAGCTCTAAAAAAATCTGAGTCTATGACTGACAAAACGCTTTCTCATATAGCAATAGAATAATGTTGACATAATTGAATAAAGAAGAAATAACTAGAGGAAGCAAAGGAGAGTGGGGACAGGTTAAATATTTGGGGCATAGCCCTGGAAGAATTCCATCGCTTATCTCTCCACACACCCATAGAACACTTCCTCGAGAACCATAAATTAGCACAGCACTTGGAACATAGTAGGCACTTAATAAATGTTTACTGAATTGAATTATATTCAATTTAATAAATATGACACATCCTGGAAAACCAGTACTTAACACAGTGCCTGGCACATGGTAGGCAATTAATAAATCTTAGTTAACTATTGATGGATGGAGGTCAACATGATGTAGTTGGTTTTGAAGATATGTGTCCAAGATGTCTATTAAACGAATCAGTAACTCTGAGATAAGTCCTTCAGTATCTGTAGATAGCATTTTCCTCATCTATTTGACTAGGTTCTTTCCTTCCTTCTTTCTTTTTTTATTCCATCTTTCCTTCCTTCCTTCCCCCCCTCTTTCTTCCCCCTACCCTCCCTTTCTTCCTTTTTCCTTTCATTCTTTCTTTTCTTTTTCCTTCCTTCCTTTCATTTTTCTTTCTTTCTTTTTTCTTTCTTTCCTAGATCTTTCCTAACATTCCTTTCAGCTCTAAATCAATGATCTTGTGATTTCCTTCCTCCGAAATCCATGCCTGCCCAGAATATTCCATTCAAAGGATAGAAGTCAGGCTGATGAGGAAAATCACTTTTTCTAGAGTCAGAGAAATGACTTTGGTTCAAATATCTCCTTTGATGCTTCCTATCTACATGACTTAGATCAGATCAACTAATATTCTTGAATTCCAATCTTTTGTCTGCAAAAATAAGAAAGTGGGACTAGATTGTTCAAAGACTCCCAAATCTGCCACGCTGACCCTTCCAACCTTCTGGAACCAACCACAAAACATGTAACCTATTTTCTAGAATTAATCCTTCAAGTGCTTGAAAACAGGTGTCATGACTCGATAGCGTTCTCTTCTCCAGGTTAGACAGGTCCCCCATTTCTTTAAGGGATCTTCTTTCAAATAATATGCAGAAAATGCACAAACAAAATGCAAACAATAAAAAGTTATTAAGTGCCTACTATGTGCACAGCATTGGTGTAGGACTGCTCTGTACAAGTAGATGCATAATAAGGGTTTGTTGAATTAAACGGTTGGTAAAAATTGAAAAGCAATATAAAATACCAGATCCACTAAATGGTGACTTAATTATCCTCTCCCTAATCCTCATCAATTCCCACAGAAAAAATAAGCACACCTAGAGTTAGTTGGGCTCCCTGCAAAGCCAGCCACATCAAAGGTGGTGTGTGTGTGTGTGTGTGTGTGTGTGTGTGTGTGTGTGTGTGTGTGTGTTTTAAGTGACAAAGCTTTTTACTGAAAAGACAGAGCTACACCCAATAGTACTTGGGAAATTATAAAATAGATACATGGCCCAGCTTAGAGCAAAACAAAGACCTACTCATAGGGTTGCAAAAGAGCCTCAAATTCCTCCCACCCCACCTTAAAATATGAGGAGCTCAAAAAAGCAGCCTCTGGCTTCTCTAAATATCTGCCTGTATCTCATTTCACTGCAAACCACCAGGCTGGGCCTACCATCCCTACGGCCTTCTCATTACCTCTAGCAGTTTGTATCCCATCTTTCTGGAACTCTGGATTCCCGCACAGGGTTGAGGGTGCTGGACCAAATTACTAAGTCATAAAAACGGGAGGTGGAAAAGGCCTCTTGGGTCACAAGGTGTCCTCTGCCAATACAAGCAACATGGTTCCCTGTGGTATATCCTGAACTGCTTTGTTCAAAATGGCATTAAGTCATTGATAGAACCAGAGGGATGGTCAAAGAACAAATTCATCAAAAAAAGTCCTTCCCCCCCAAAAGAGAGAGATTACCCAAATCTAGAGGATTCTCTTAAAGCTGTCCTGTAGAGAAAATGTTTCTCTCTTAATACTTTCACCAACAAAAGAAAGACTACACAATGGATTGCATATAATTAATAACACCCAAAAAGCAAAAATCAACTCCAACAAAATCAGCACAGAAACTCTGAAAATCAAAAAAGAGATTAACAAGAATGAAAGAAAAAACCACTGAGTTGATAAATAACACTAAGAGCTAATTTCTTTTAAAAATAATGAATTAGATAGTTTTCCAATTTGATTTTTAAAGACCAGTGGAGAGCCAATTTTTTGTATCAACAAAAATGAAAAGGAGGAATTTGTGACAATCATAAGTAAAATTTTAAAAAATTATTAGAAAGAACAAAAACTCATTCTACCCTGCTAATTTGTCCAGACTAACCCAGCAAAAGGGAGGCCTTATAATCACAGGAGTGAATCACAGAGATCAAAGGGTCCTTAGAACAAGGATATCCAAATACAGAACATAAAGTGTCAGAATGGAGAGGGACCTTAGAACACAGGATATTAAAACATGGAACATAGAATGCCAGGTCCAGAGAGGGACCTGAAAAGATCAAAGCTTTAGACTGGAAAGGACTTTAGAACAATGAATGTTGAAACACAGGACACAGTATGTCAGAGGGAGAAGAGACCAAAAGGATCATCTGCGTTTTTGACCATACACTCTGTAAATACTGGATTTTGTTTGATCTCCAAAAACTGAGCAGGGTTGGGGCTGGTTAATACTCGTATAGGAGGCCACTTGGAAAAACAGGTGCTGTCGGCTTCTCCTTTGGGAAAGCAGTGTGGTGCCATGGGTCTCAGGAGAGAGGACCTCAGCCACTAATTGCTTTGGTGACCTCAGAAAAGTAATTTATCTCTCAGGGCTGTTTCCTCATTTTCATAAATTATGGGGTTGGACTTGGTGACCTCTTTGGTACCTTCCAGCATTAATTCCATGATTTTAAAATCTAATCCAACTTCTCTGTTTTACAAGGAAGGAACTGAAGCCTAGAGTTTACCCATAAACTTGAGTAGCTCCCTATCAGCTCCAGGTTCAAATACAGAATCCTCTGTTTGAAATTAAAGCAATAATTAGAAGTTATTGTGCCCAATTGTATGCAGCAAATCTGATCATCTAACCAAAGTGGATGAATATTTACAAAAATATAAAGTGCCCACATTAACTGAAGAGGAAATTAATTACTTAAATAGTCCCATTTTAGGAAAAAAAAATTGAACAAGCTATTAATAAGCTCCCTAAGAAAAAAATCTCTAGGACTAGATGAATTCACAAGTGAGTTCCGCCAAACATTTAAAGAACAATTAATTCCAATATGATGTAAACTATTTGGGAAAATAAGTAAAGGAGGATTACTAGTCAAATTCCTTCCATGACACAAATATGGAACTGACACCTAAACCAGGAAGAACCAAAACAGATTCAGATAATTAGAGACCAAAAGACCCTCCATCTCTTGCTGACTGCATTCACACGTCTGTGGCCCCCATACTCTTCCATCCTCCTCTCTAGGGCAGCTAA
>NC_133620.1:272903811-272973811 GCF_048593235.1 Sminthopsis crassicaudata
TTTTACCAGGAAGGAAACTTATTTTATTTCTTTATTTTTAGCATTTCAGCTAATTTCCTTTGCTTCTCCTCACCTAGTCTGGATGGTCCCTGGCCAATCTCTCTTGGAATTGGTAATATTGTGGAGAAATGTAAATTCTCAGCAAAAAAAAAAAAAGTTTTTAAAAGATGTCTCTTTGTCCTTCCTTAAATGCAGAAAGAAGGATCCCCATCAAAGTAGGGACCTTTCTTTCACAGATCTCTCTCCCAACTTCTCCCTCTTAACCTTTCTCACTTCTTAACACCCTCTTCCCACTACTACTGCTCCAAGACAGGAGATATTTAAACAGTGTATGTGTCCATCTGCCCAAGAAGAAAGGACAGCTCACATTTCTATAACATTCCGAAGTTTGCAATGCACTCTCCCCACCATAATCCTGTAAAACACACAGCAGGAGTTAGATTATCATCATTTTAAAAATGAGAGAAATGAACCAGAAAATGGTAAGTGATTTGCCCAGAATTGCCCAGTTAAGGAGAAGATGAGTCTGGGCTCAAACTCAAGCTTGCCCTATCTAATGCCACTGTCCTCCCTACTACAATATGTAATCAATCACAAATCAATATGTAATATTAAGCACCTATTATATGCCAAATACAGGACTATAAAGTCAAAAATAAAATAATCGTTGCCCTCAAAAGCTGAGGTCAGAGTTTGAAAAGATCTCAGAGCCCGGCTAATTCAACCCTTTCTCCACCATCTGGATTGTATAGATGAGGAAAATAAAGCTCAAGAGGTTGTGACTTGTCCAAAAACACTCAAGTGATAAAGAATAGAGTTGGAATATTAACTCAGTTCCTCTAGATTCACCTTTTTAATCTTTGCTTTCTCTTGAAAAATCAGAGAATCATCAAACTGTATCAAGAGAAATTTCTCCTTGAATTAGAGATTTTGCCAAAGTGGAGACTGTGCTTTTGTTTGCCTTACTGGTGTCTGATGAGTTTCCATTAATATTCCTTCCTGAGTGGTAGAATTTGCTGTTGGGTCTCACCTGTCACCACTCTGTCCCCTGCACAATAGTGCCCAGGTTGGAACTCTCCTGGAAGAGGCTCCAAAGAGATCTCCTGGTAGGCAAAGTTACCTTAAAATAAAAGCATTCTTGCCTAGTTATGCAAAGTTCTACTATCATTATTTTTTAATCATTGGTCAGTTTCCTGGGACCCTGCTGGCCTAAGGGCTCCCAATCATAAATATAATAACACCGTACACACCTGTGTAACAATATAGAGTTTCTGGAGCTGTTTAATATACATTATCTCACTGGATTTTCACAACAGCCCTAGGAGGTGGATCTGATGGGTATTATTATGCCCATTTTAAGGATGAGTTTTTCCACTAACCTCTTCTTCTGATGCCCCCTCATGGAAACCCCCTCAGGTTCCCAGGCTGTGCCAGCAGAGTACAAACTTTAGCTAGTCCTACCACGCTGGAACACTTCAGGGATAGGCTCCATGACACAGTGCACATCTGTCATTTCAAGACCAGCCTGGCTAAGTTCCAAGAAGCTCATCACTAAAAACTGGCAGCCAGACCACTAATTTTTTTTGGCCACTCATTGCAAGAAACCTTCTACTAAACAGTGGAGAGCCTACAATCTGTGTTGGCAAAGGATCCGCCCACACGGCTGAAATCACAGATCTTTTAAAGCATCCAAGTATAGGTGAGATATCTATAAAATACCTTACAAGCATCAGTTCTATCCCTTCTACACCCACGGCCTTACCTATCTCCTCTTGCCTAGTAATAACTTCTTAATTATTCTTAGCCTAAAACTGTGCCCTAGGCTCTCTTTAATTTCCCCCCTGGTGATCTCATTTACTGCTGGACCACCTCCGTACAGATGATTTCCAAATCTCTACCTCCACAAGGAGCCTCCACCTAGATTGCCAGTTCAGGATTTCCAACTTTTTAAAATGTTACTTCTCTCCATTTAATTACTCTAAAGTCCAGTCATATTAACCTACTTGCTCTTCCTCACACACACGTCTCCTTTCTAATTAATCCTTCCTGTTGTTGCCTGAAGAACTTTCCTAAAGCACTGCTCTGATCCTGCTATTTCTCTACTCAAAAGCTTCCAGTAGGTTTCACCTGACAACGCAGGTGGAGCAGAGTGTCAGACGATGCTTCATAACGAAAGTAACACCTGAATTCAGCCATGATGGAAAGGTTATGTGTGAGGTGGGGAGACTGCAGCAGATGGAAATGGGTGTGGAACTCATTCTTTCTGTTTGTTTTTATAATAGCATTTTTAAAGTTATATTTAAAGACAATTCTTAGCATTCATTTTTTCAGAATTGTGAATACAAATTTTTCTCTTTCCTCTTCCCCTTGCCCTTCCTAAAATAGTAAGCAACAAACGAGGAGAGAGATGTAAGAGGTATTACCTTGAATATCCAATGTCAAGGTAAAAAAGGATGTGTAAAGAAGGAGATGGTCCACATGATGAAAGGTCCAAGAGAACAGAAGAGTTTGAAAAAAGCTGTTGGATTGAGCGATAAGAAAAGGATTTTGTAGAAAACTGTATCAAGTGGACAAATGCAAGGAGGTAAGAAAGGAGACCAAGTAGATTATAAACTCTGTCAAGTTGGCCACGTTGACAAGAAATGTAAAAAGAAAAGGAAAAAAAGAGAATCATAGCTTGAGGAAAAAAAGATAAGAAAAGATTTTTTTATTATTTTTAAAAGGGGTAGTATACTTGTAGGCTGAAAGGAAGATGCTCAAATATAGAAAAATATTGAAGATGTTAGGAGAGAAGAAATTGAAGCAAACTCATAGAGGAGATAGGGGGACACAGTAACCAAGTGGTCATCTTAGGCAAAGAGAGCCTCATCATCATCTGAGACTAGATGCCGTTCCAGTCTTTTTATACATTACTCCCCTTCACACTCTACATCTTCCTGGAATGGGATTTGAACTCAGGTCTTCCTAATCCCGGATCTGGAGACCCTATCCACCATGTTATCCAAATGTGAGGGCAGGACTTACTCAATGTGCTTAGCCTACAATGATCTCACAATACTCCATCACACTTTCTAAAACCTTGTATACTTCTATACACTTTTATGAACTAAGAGGCTCTTGGTTCTCTATTTCCATTCCTTTGGTCTCACAGTGCCACTTGTCTAGAATGGACTCCTGCTGGCTTTGGCTACTGAAATCGCTTCTTCCTTCAAAGACTCAACTCGGGTACCATTTCCTCCATGAAACTTCCCTTGGTACTCTTTACTTCAGGCAGCTTCGGTTCAATTTTCTCACAGCACTTTCTATTGTCCTTATCCCATTTCTTCTTTACATCGTAGTTATTTGGCTAGAATGGCCATCACTTGGCCATCACTTTCTCCCCTGGTCCTTGAAGGCAGCAGAGTCTGTATCTCACAAGAGATGTCAGAGAACGACTGGCTGTGGTATCTTGTTGTGAACAAATACTGACTCAGCATCTGGTACAAACCAGACTCTGTACTTGTACTAGAGCACACAAAGGCAAAAAGAAAACAGTCTCCAGCTTCAAAGAGCTTACATTCCACTGGGAAGAGACAATATGCATTCAGGTAAGGAAACACAAGATGCTTTAAGAGTGAAAGAACCCGGACAACGGAGGCTATCAGGGAAGGCTTCCTTTAAGGGCTAACACTTCATCTGAACATTGAAGGAAGCTAAGGATCCTAATAACATGGGAGGAGGAAGGGCACTCCTGGCAGGGAGCACAGTATGTACAAAGGCCAGGGATGATGAGTTTGGGAAACTGCAAAATTGTCACTTTGGTTGGAACACAGAGTGTGTAACAGGAGTTGTAAGAAAATACTTCACGAAGGTAGACTATAGAGGGCTTTTTTATCTTTCTTGACTAATCTTACCCATAATATTTTATTCATAGTAGGTATCTGATAAATGTCTGCCTAATTCAATGGTATTAAATTTAGTCCCTGAAATTCACAAAAGGGAAGTGATTTACCTAAAGTAATTGGAGCAAGTATCGGAAGCATGATCCCCTAATTTCCAATCCAGGCAGTAACCAGGGCCCAAACAGAACTAGGTTCTCCCTTGTGCCTGTCACTCCCCGATAGTAAATTAAGTATAAATGTGCCTTCTTTCAGGACATTGTAAAAGTGTACTCAGTAATACTATGGTCACTCAAAAGAATCAATACATCTTGTTAAAAATGGACTTTCCTACCAGACATGGGCTCTGAGGGGAGCAGAACCCATCCTGTCCCTGTTCGGATAATTGCTTTCCATCCCATGAGCCAGCTAACTGATCCATCCAACACCTCCATCATCTGTTCCCTCTTCTCTGAACTATTTCTAGCTTCTCAGGATCTTTCTGCTGATAGATTTAAGACAGAACAGCATTACAAGCCATATTTCAGATATAACATCATTGGTTTTGTGAAGCACAGATGCACACACACAAATGTGTGCATGCACACACACCATGAAGGCAGTGGTCCAGAGATGCTGGCAGGGGCGACTGCCTGGCAGTGGAGGCATCCAAGGTGGTAGGAGGGACCACACCTACTTCACACTCTTGCCTAGTACCAGCCCAAGTTATGGGGCACAAATGGAGGCAACAGTGAAAGAAGGAAGTGGTTTTTTGAACATTTCTACTTTGAGGTACAAACCGCAGCTTACTGGGCTGCTGGAATGGTCTTTCTTAACCAAATCTCATTAACTTCATCCAGGTTTGCCTTGGCTCCTGTTATCAAAAAGGGAGTGAGGAGAAGAGCTTCATTTCAGAGTGTATAAGGTTTCAACTAGTGTGTAAGACATTCCATAACTTTCCACTCTTATAAATCAGGCACCTCAGATTATGTCTGCAACCATGGCATGAAGATGAGTGTGGCTCCAGAAGCCTTCTCACAAAAGCACTTCTCCATTTGGCTTAGACATTCCCAAAGCCCCATTCCAATACATTCTTTTAAACTTTGTGTAACTGAGTCTAAAGTGGAATTAGCTTCATGACTTAGGTTTGGAGAGGGGATGAAATCACATCCCATGAATTCATTACATATACCCAACATGTCATGGAGAAGGATGAATGTGAATTTGGGGTTGGGATGAGGAGAGGAAGAAGGGAAATCTTCTCTCTGTTGGAAAAATTCCAGAGGCTACAAAAACCTGTCTGTTCCTTATCAGACCTCTTCTCAATGATATCTGCCTCTAGGGACTCACTTATTCTTGTCTGAAACCCTTTGATGGCAGAAGCATGTATTAGAGTTGTGAGCACCAGGCTGCCCGTAGAATGGTATTGAGCGAGAAAAAGGAGTCCTCCCAGAAAACACAAAAAGTGTTTCCCTTCCCATTGTCATTCCATACTTGCTACCTATGGCAGAAAAGCAGAAACCATTCCACAGTCCTCCAGAGCAATGAGTGATGGGACCAAGAGATTAGTAGAGGGGTCCCAAACCAGTGTTTCATTTAGAAGATTGTTGCCATTCTGTTATTCAGTAACTAACTCTTCACGACCCCATGGACCATAGTATGCCAGATCTCTCTATCTTCCACAATCTCTCCAAGTCTGTCCAAGTTCATGTTCATCGTGTCCATGACAGTCACCTCATCTACTGCTGCCCCTTTCGCCTTCAGTCTTTCCCAATCTCAGGGTCTTTTCCAATGAGTCCCATCTTCTCATTATGTGGCCAAAGTGTTTAAGCTTTAGCTTTAATATTTGAGCTTCCAGTAAATAATCTGAATTGATTTTCTTAAGTATTGACTAATGTGATCTCTTTGCTGTCCACGGAATTTTCACAAGGCTTCATACAATTTGAAAGCATTGATGATGCATTGCTCAGCTTTTTCATTGTCCAACTCTCACACCTTTGATGGCTACGGGACGACAAGGACTTTTGTCAATAAAAGTAGCCAAAGGCTACAAGGTGCAAAATCACAGAGTGGAACAGCCAAGCCTAGGATTGTATCCATACAGATCACAGGATTGCAGTATTTAGAATGGAAGGGAACCTTGGAGATGGTCTACTCTAAAAAGGCATCATGTTCCTAGTGAAAACGTGTAATTTCTGGATTCAAAAGACCTAAGCTAAACTCTTGTTCTCTGGCTTTACTGTAGAGCCATAAGCAGCCACTCTCTCTGCGTTTCCGTTTTCTCATAGACAGAAAGAAGTGTTTTGGACTAGATGGAATTCAAAGGCTACTTCTGGTTCTAAATAGATTATTCTGTGAACCTTCTGATTTTATAGACAAGGAAACTGAGGCACATAGAAGTTAGATGACTTTGACAAGATCACACAGATTCAGCATACCTGGAGAGATTCATCATTGATCCTTCTTCTTTCCCTGAGAGCAAAAGTCAATGACAGAAGTCCCCCAAAGTGTCCCTAGACTTTTGCAGACTGATGATAACCCTTTAAGTTAAATGTTCTCTATTTTCTACCCTTGACAATTTTGTCATTTATTTTGTTTGCATGATGTAATGGAAAGAGCACTGAATTTTGAATCAGAGGATCTTGATTCAGATTACCCGTCTGTTACTAAACAACTTTGGGAAAGTAATCTAACTTCTTTAGCCTCCATTCACTCATGTACAAAAGGGAGGTATTGTACTATATGACCTTTCAGGTTCCATTCAGTGGTCTTATAGACCTATGTCCAAATTAGATTTATTACATTTCAACAAAATGTCTTCTCCAATTTCTGTTAAATGGCACCATAATTTATATAGTCTTTCAAGTATGAAACCTTGTTTTATCTTTGATTCTTTCCCTGAATTCCCACATATATTTATTTGCATGTCCAATTAATTCTACCCAAAGGTATCTTTAAAAAATTTTAATTGTTCAATTAACAAACATTTTTCTCTCTCCCATGCTTCTAGAAAAAAGAAATAAAATTCTTGTAATAAATATGAATAGTCAAGCTAAACAAATGCCTGTCCATTTGAAAAAAGGAATATATTATTCTTCACCTTGATTTATTCCACCTCTCTATTCATATTTATTCTAATGATTCTAATATAAATTCTAATAAAATAAGCATTATTCTAATATAAGTTCTAATTCCCATCTGCCTTGATTATCACAATAGCTTTCTGACAGTTCTTGAAGATAATAACATCACTATGAAATTATGTGGGAAAAAAGAAATTGTGATTATAATAAATTCATAGAACCATGAAAAGTCTTATGTGATCTGATACAAGTAAAGTGAAGAGAATGAGGAAAATAATTTACACAATGACTGCAATGATATAAAAAGAAAAAAAAAAAACAAGGGAAATTGAATGCTATGAAATTATAATAACAACTTGGCCCCAGAAAAGAAATATGAGAAGGCACCTCCCCTGCTTCTTTTCGGAGACTGAGCACAAAAAATATCAGTAAAATTCTGTTCTTTAAAAATGAGCTTTCCTGTCTTTTACAATCTACAAACTTGGTAGGTTAGTTAATATTATTTCCCATTTCTTTTTTATTTTATTGAGGTTGACTGTTTTTTCAGGTAGTTCTTTACAATGTATATTTCTTCTTCTGAAAATTCTTTACCTTCCTACTTTATCTCCCCTCTCATATTTTAGATTCAGTCAGACTGAACTACTGGCTGCTAGAATCTTTTAATTTCTACCCATCTTTTAAAGCCCAACACAAATGTCACCTCCTCCAGAAAGCCCTCCCTAATTATCCTGAGTAGATTGGGGCCTAGAACTTTGTACCACTATAATGAACTATCATACATTATACATATAAAAGCAAGATGGCATCGTGCAGAGAAGCCTGGTCAGGAAAGATGTGAGTTTGAATCCCACCTTCAACACTTTGTGTTTAGGCAGCTAGTAATTAGAACTCTGGACCTGGAGTCAGGAAGATCTGAGTTCAAATTCAAACACAGAAACTTAGTAGCTATAGAACCCTCGCCAAGTCACTGATCTCTCACTGCCTATTTCCTCATATGTAAAACGGGAATAAGGATAACAATTAGTTCCCAGGGTTGTGCTAAGGATAAAAAAGAAATAATATTTGTAAAACTCTTTTAGGGCATTAAATAATGTGGCTATTATTGCCTTGCAACTCTGGGAAAATCATGTAAGCTCTCTGAGCCCGTTTCCTTATTTCTGAAGATTTATTGTCCTTTTATAAAGTACTTTGTAAACACTGAAATGCTAAATGAATGCACCTCTCTAATGTACTTGCCATGTCTTCTTCTTCTCCTCCTCCTCCTCCTCCTCCTCCTCCTCCTCCTCCTCCTCCTCCTCCTCCTCCTCCTCCTCCTCCTCCCTCTCCTCCTCCTCCTCCTCCTCCCTGTCTCTCGCCCTCTATATCTCTTTTCTTTCTCTCTCTGTCCCCCTTCTCTCTCTCCCTTCTTCTTTCTCCCCTCTCTCTCTCACTCTTTCTCTCTTTTTCCTCCTCCTCCTCCTTCTTCTCCCCTTTCCTCCTCTACTTTCCTCTTCTTCTTGGCAAGCATGTATATATTATTTTAAGATTAACAAAGAACTTTAAAATTTTACCTCATTTATTCTTCACAGCAACTCTGTGAAGTTAATACTATTCTCATCCCCATTTTACAGATGAAGAAAACGCACTACCCCATCAACCTACCTCTAACTTACAAAAGGGCAGTAAACTTGGCTTATCTAAATTATTATTTCCCTTGTGCCTTAAAACTATGCTCTACAGCAGAGAAATCAAACATGAGCCCTGGATGCTAAAACTCTCTGGAAGAACTAGATTAAAAATATAATTAAGAAATATTTAGCATAATAAATAAAAATACAGTAAGAACATAGATAATGTTAATGTATGGTTTTCTAAGTCAATTGGAAGCTGCTAGTTTGACTTTGTTCCTCTACACCAAGAAAGTGTTTGATAAATATTTCTTTAGTTGAATTGCATTACCCTTCATTTTACATATGTAGATTCCAATTAGGGGGAGAAGATTTTTGCTTTTTTTTTCTGTTGCTCAAAATTTTTTAAAGAGAAAGAAAACATTATGTTATAGTTAGCATTATTGCTCCAGTGAAGATTCCTTGGGGCTCCTCTGTCTTACCTCCCCCCATCAGCTACTCTCCCCTCTCCATCATCTTCTGCTCTCAGCTTCCAGCAATGGGGATAGGAGCGAAGCTGGTTTAGAATGAAAAAAATCTCATAATAGACACAAAAAAGAAATGAAAAAGGTCGAAGTATATCCATCTCATTTACTCTAAAAAGAGCTTTTAAATGTTCAGGGCAGCCTTTTGCCAAATGTCAGATTTTACTATATGGGGTTTCTTCATTGACTCAGGATTGTCTTAGCTATGACAGGCAGTTTTGAAGCCAGGAGGAGCTGAATTTGTATTCCTTCTCTGACAGGGACTGTCTATGTGATCCTGGGCAAGACCCTGACTCTTCCAGTGCTTCCAAGCAATTCCCTAAGACTGGAAAATGCAGAGAAGTCTCTGTCTTGCCCTGATCCAAGAGTTTCTTCACCCAGGAGCTCACAATACACTGAGCTCATTGAGAACAAAGACTATCTTTTGTTTTTCTTTGTATTCTCAGCATTTAGCACAAGGTCTGGCACATTGGGATCCTAATAAATACTTATTGACTTTATTAACTGACTGTATCAGTGAAGTCACCAATCCCATCTCTACCCCTTCTTCAGTTATGGGTGAAGTACTAAAAGCCTTCTGACCCAGTTTGGGGTTTTAGTCTACTTAGTGTCTGGCAGGGATTCCCTGTAGCTGATTTATTTAGTCCTGCTTCATGATGTATGAACAAGAGCTAACATGTTGGAACTCAACAGCCACAAAATATTTTTGATAATCTCTCTAGTTGTCCCATCTCACTCTCTACTCTGTGAACCATCATGAGCTAAGCATTATGAGACTAAATTTAATGGGGAGTTTTTTAATCCAGCCCAGGTTAAGTCAACAATGCTTGTGAAATATCTGTGTGTCTAGCACTGTTCTAGGTAAACAAGAGGTTTGAAATCAATGGGCTTTAAGAGTCTTTCTTAAGAGCTTTAAATCTATAATGATAGGTGATAGAAAGATAAATAGATAGATAGATAATAGACAAATAGAAAAGATAGAGAGAGAAATAGATAAACAGATGAACAGATAGATAAGATAGAAAGAAAGAAAGAGAAAAAGAAAAAAAGAAAGAAAAAGAAATAGAATGTATCACACTTCCCCTCCTTAAAGTTTAGTTAGAATAAATCATTACAAAACTAATATCTGATAATAATAATAATCATATATATATAGTACTTACTATATGTTAAGTTACACTGTGGTAAGCTCTTTATAATTACAGTTAACCCTTACACATCATGACTTTCCCCCTCACAATTTCATTATATTGTGGGTCAGCATAAGAAATTAAGCAGGAATTTTGGGGGAGTTTTACATATGCCACAGAAAACACATGAAGGTCATCAGAGAACACAGAAAAAGTTTAAAAACTCAGAAATGCATAAAATATATGTATAATATTGTATAATATCAACATATTTTATCTTTTAATATCATTAAATATACACAATTTCTTTTTTAAACCTAAAATAAGTAAAAAAGTTTTTGAAAAGAATGTGAAAACCAGCATTTTTTTATTTAAAGGCTAGTATTTTTACTTAATATTGACCTACATATAATGTATATAGACCAAATACTTTTCTCCAGTTTTAAAATAAGATACTGTAAAGATAATGTAAACACTCCATAAAAAAAATAAAGAAAATTACTGTGGTGTGAAGAAAGGGACAAAAAATTTTATACAGATTTTCCAAAAGGCAGGGGCATTTAATCCCTTGACCCTTTTTATGATGTAGAAGGGATAACTGTATTATCTCATTTGAGTCTCAAAACAACCCTGAGAGATAGATATTATTACTATCCCTACTTTATAGTTGAGGAAACCAAAGCTAACAGAGGTTAAGTGGGTTTTGCCCAGGCAATGAGTTGTCAGAGGTGTCTGTGGAGAAATTAAAAAAAAAAACAAAAAACCCACAAACAAATAAAAATCTAAGATTTCTGATAAATACAAAAGTCAAAGTAATGTTCAGATACTGCCAGTATTCATTACTTATCTGCAGCTAGTAATAATGCCCCTTCATAAATCTGTGAAATATAAAGTAGAAGAAGCCTTTCTGAGCCTTTGTTTGGTCCCCTAGTCATGGTTACCCAAGATGTGTCCTGTGTCCTAATTGAAAGAGTTCTAACCACTCCTCCCAAGATATTAATGACTATAATCTCCCAGAGTATTTGTTTTTAAATGAAGAATTTGTTAGACTGAAAATTTTCAAGGCATATATGGATAGATCATAGAGAAACCAGAATATGATGGATTGGTCTAGGAAAGTAGAACAAAAAGATGCATTTCTTTCAGAAAACTCTAACTACCAGAGCTATGTCTATTTTGCCTTGGAAAGAGGGATAAGGTTAAGAGTTTCCTTACTACATTCTTCAATTCCTTTATTATTTTAAGAAGTGGAGACCTGTGTGATTAATCTCAGCTAGGGGGTAGAAATCTTAGAAACTAAGTGACTGTTGGCTTGAGAGGGTAGGGAAGTCGGTCAATAATCACTGATTAAGTGCCTACTATGTGACAGGCACTATGCTAAGAGTTGTGTCAGAACAGTTAAGTTCCAAAGAAAATTAGTTAAAAAGAGAATGCTAAAAAGAGCTGAAAGGACAGATCTGATTTTACCCTATGCCTCTTCACCTTCTAGCATAGCCCAATTGAGGAAAAGTACTTTTTCATAAATGTTATGTAGGTGAACCTACTGCAAAAACTGCAAGGAATTTAACAATTATTGGCTGAAATGTCTGATGAAGAAATCTAAAACGAGCTTCAAAAATTGGGAGAAATACTAATAAGAAGAGCTGTACCCTTCCATACAGAGCCCAATAACTTTAACAGATGGAGATTAGGATAGAGAGAGGCAGTGCGAAAGATAGAACCTCTGCTGAGTTTTACATCTAAGGCATAGAAAGGAGCTGTAAAAAGCATACTAGCTATCCCTTACGTAATTCTGATAAAGGTCCCTTCTTCACATTGAATGTGTGAAGAGTCCGTTTCAAAGTTTATTTAGGGAAGGCATAATAAAGTCTTGTGATTATTTAATTTTCATATTTAATTAAATGCTCTGATTATGAACTATGTATCATCTGGCTGACTAGTAAAGGAAAAAATATTGGTGGGGGCTCTATGATAAGAGAGAATTCAGACCCCCCAATACCTAGAACCTAGAATCACTAACTGGAAGCAAGTGGTACTTTTTCAGGCACTCCAATTAGTATAGGAGAGCTTGTGAGGGAGGCCAGAATACTCTTTTTGTTTCTTAAATCATACATTACTTCCAGAGCTAGCCCTACCTATAGTCATTTGTAATTTCCAGTCAGTAGGTTTTTATTTTCTGGCTATTGAGGTAACTCATTTAAGCCCCTTCCAGCTTCCCAAATTGTGCTTAGGAAAGTTACAATAAAAGAGTCTCTTAAATCTACATGGGAATTTTAATTTTTAAAGTATTTTCAAATCTATTATCTCAGTTGAGAAGAAAAGACTTATTTGGAAATGAAGAAATGCAGCTCACTTACCCTCTATCAGAGAGCTGGTCAGTGGCAAAAGTGAGAGCGTATAGTCTTCTGTTCCTTTCAAGAAACGATACAGAGTAAGAAGTGCCATTGCCCAGGGCCTCAGGAAGGGTATTATCATGGACACCTTATGAAGATCCAAACAGCTAGGAAGCCATCTCTCAATAAAAAGTTAGCCCCAGGGGGCATCTAGGTGGTACAGTGGATAGAGCACCAGCCCTGAAGTCAGGAGGACCGGAGTTAAAAAAATTAGCCCTAATTCCTTCTCTAGGATTCCAGGGGAGAATGCTCATTAAGAAGTCCACTTTTGGGGTGTAGTAGACAGAGATCTAGCCCTGGCACAGGAGGACTTGAGTCCAAATTCAGTCTCAGACACATATTAGATGTATGACCCTGAGCAAGTCACTTAACCCCAACTGCCTCCAAAAATTAAAAAAACAAAAAGAAAGAACAAAAGAAAAAAGAAAAAGAAAAAAAAAAGAAGTCCAGTGAACAAGGACTGCTTCTGATGAGAGAAGGACATCATGTGCGTGGCACATGTTCAAAGATGCCTGGTGATTACGGCAGCTTAAAACATCATGTTCTACATTTGCTGTTGAGGCTTTCCCGAGGCTTGTTCTGCAATCAGAGATGCCGTGGGGATGACATCTTCCTTATCTGTGAAGTGATGGGATGTGGAACTATTCAGCAAACAATCCCTGGAGACCACAGGGTGAGAATAGATCCAGGAATTCCATTCTGGGATGCCAGATGTGCACAAGGTAGAAAACAGGGCTCTGCTGCAGGTCAGAGTGTTTCTAGCTCGGTGTGTCATTATTCCAAGAGACGAGATCAGGCAGCTGAAGCTGCAGAGGTGAGTCAAAAAGAAAGGGGGAAAAAGTGGCTATACTGCATTCATCCTTAATGCCAGGAACATGTCTGATTTGGCCAAATGGATGGAAAAAGTGAAAACTAGACTAATTACTCAAGACAAATTAGTCTGTGTTCTTAAAGGAGCCAGAGACTATACATGAACAGGAATTTCCTCTCTCAGGACCAGGATCCCAGAATCTAAATGGCAGGATTTGAAAACCTCTTTACAATACAATAGAATCAGTACTGGATTTGGAGTTCAAGGATCCCAATCTTTGTAGACTTGGCCAAATGCTCTTTAACCTTCATTTTCTCAACTGGAAGAAGGAGTGAGATTAGATCAACTAACACAAATTTCAGTAAAATTCCAGTAACTATGACCTTATAAATGACCTATCATGGTTCTAATCTCTCTTCTGCATGTGTACATGCAAAAGTGTGGATATTTATCAGTATAAATGTAGCCCTTTTTAGGGCGGCATATCTACATTTAATGTCCACTTGATTCATTCAACTCTCACCAAAGGCTCTAAGAAGCTGTAACATGCCCAGTCGTTAGACCCCAGTAAATTGTTATGGAAGACAGGTTAGGGTTGGGAGTAATTAACAGGACTCAAAACTCTGATGGACGTGCTCTCTTCAACAATGAGAAGATCCAAACCAGTTCTAATTGTTCAGTGATGAAAAGAGCCATCTACACCCAGAGAGAGACCTGTGGGAACTGAGTGTGGACCACAACATCGCATTTCCCCTCTTTCTGTTATTGTTTGCTTGCATTTTTGTTTTCCTTCTCTTTCTTTCTTTCTTTCTTTCTTTCTTTCTTTCTTTCTTTCTTTCTTTCTTTCTTTCTTTCTTTCTCTCTCTCTCTCTTTCTTTCTTTCTCTCTTCCTTTCTTTCTTTCTCTCTCTCTTTCTTTCTTTCTTTCTCTCTCTCTCTCTCTCTTTCTTTCTTTCTTTCTTTCTTTCTCTCTCTTTCTTTCTTTCTTTCTTTCTTTCTTTCTTTCTTTCTTTCCTTCTTTCCTTTCTTTCTTTCTTTCTTTCCTTCTTTCCTTTCTTTCTTTCTTTCTTTCTTTCCTTCTTTCCTTTCTTTCTTTCTTTCTTTCTTTCTTTCTTTCTTTCTTTCTTTCTTTCTTTCTAGATGCAATCTTTTTTGAGCAGCAAGATAACTGTATAAATATGTATACATATATTGTATTTAACATATACTTTAACATGTTTAACATGTATGGGACTACCTGCCATCTAGGGGAGGGGGTGTGGGGAAGAATGGGAAAAGTTGGAACAGAAGGTTTTGCAAGAGTCAATGCTGAAAAATTACTGAAAAATTACCCATGCATATGTTTTGTCAATAAAAAGCTATCAAAAAAAATAAACCATTGGTGAATTGTCTACCCCAAGCTTATTGCAGATTTCCCCTGGTGAAATGGGCAATTTGTTCCAATAGCCAAGAAGATGGCTAAAGCAGACAATGTGGAGCATTCAGAGCTTGGTCAGACATTGAAGATGTCAAGATCATCCTGGACCATCACTAGACATCTTTTCTTCTGAGCTGCCACTGGACTTGGATGACTCAGGAAGCGAGTAAGACTGGTGACTTTGCACAACTCTGCCTCACTTAAATCCAACTCATATGGAAGTCATGAAATCACCCTGTGACATCATTAGTACTCCTCAAAAACAGATGTACAATAATAAATGAGTTAAGAATAGGTAAGCCAATCAGACACATGGAAGACTAGACCATTGCATAGCATGTGACAGACAAGTCGCGGATTTAGAGTCTCAGGACATGGATTCAAATTCCAGCTCTGTTATTTATTAACCAGATGACGTTAGAAAAATCACTCAGCCTTTCCATCTCAGTTGGTCCGGAAGATCTTTAAGGCACATTTTCCTGTTCGTAGTAATCTTGTGTCCCTATGATTCACTACATGACCTTAGACAAGTTACTTAATCACATATGATTGTTTCCTCATCTATACAGGGCTGGGCAGGGAGAGAGATAAGAATTCCCATTGCTTTCTTCCTAAATGGGACTCTGTTGAGTTCAAAGATGATAACATTGATATGATTCTTAAAGCTACTTAGAGAAATAGAAGATAAGTTACAAGAAGTTTTATCACTAGTTATTGTGATGAAATGACCAAAATGATCAGTAGAAGGGATGAAAGAAGGGATGTTTTCTCCAAAATCCTGAAGAGCAATTTACAGAAGATCTTTTTCATCCCCCTGAGGATAGTTTCTGACCTGAAATATTGGCAAAGGACAAACAAATTGGTATAACGTGCAGAAATTCCCAGACCACCATTGCAGTGAATTGAAACCCAGCAAATTGAAGTTGAAAATGCTCCTTGTAAATGGCTTTCTGACCCCCTTCTGGGGGCAGATTAAGGAGAGAGGAAGAAGTCCATCTCGATTTTGCCTGGTCATGAGCCAGTTACAGCTGGCACCTTTTAATGGAGGAAACTGGTTCCAAGAGTGACTAATAGTGATTATACCCCTAGGACATCCTTCATAAACATCATCCATCTCAGAAGACTTCCAAAACATAGGAGTCATAGCAAAACACACACATATATATACATGTAAGCAAGCTCGCTAACAATCATATCATTGTTCGGAGTAAGGAGGCCAGCCACACCTTCATCTCAGATAAAAAGAAATTGCAAAAAGTAATCAAAATCCGTCTTGCTTAACCTGAAAAACAGCAGTTGGGTTTAGAGGCTGCTTAATAGTATCCTTCCCTGAATTGTCTTTTAGGAATCAGAGTGCAAAGGGAAGGAGCCCTCTGCAATGAGAAGTGCACAAGTTCGTGGACAATAATTAAATTCAAGTCCTGTTTCTGATACACCCTGGCTGTGTGACTCTAGGCAAGTCATTTTCCCCCTCTCCAGACTTCAATTTTCTTACTTAAAAAATAAAGCAGTTAGACTAAATTTAGGGGCACTAAACTTTTCTGTGTGTCATGGACCCTTTGGGTAGTTTGGTGATGCTGATGACTCCTTAGAATAAAGATTTTTTGTTTTAGTCAAACTGAAAGGAAATGCTAAATTTCAGTTATAGATTAGTTAAAATAAAATGATTTTTTTTTTCAAATGAAAGGTCACAGAAGTCCTGAAATCTAACACCCTAAGGTATACAATTAGGGCAGCAAGATGGTACAGTTGATAAAGTGCCAGGCCTGGAGTCAGGAAGCCCAGAGTTCAAATTCTGCCTCAGTTACTTACTGGGCAAATCATTTAACCCTATTTGCCCCAGTGTCCTCTCTTGTTTGCCCCAGTTTCCTCTTCTGTAAAATGAGCTGGTGAAGGAAATGGCAAACCACTCCAGTATCTTTGCAAAAAAAACAAACAAACAAACAAAAAAACCCAAATGGGATTATGAAGAGTCAGACTCAAATGAAAAATTACTCAGCAAGAAAAAGGCCTCAGCCTATGAACCCCGGGCCTAGATCAGTCAGTTTACAAACATTTCTTAAATGCCTGCTCTGAATTGGGCAATGTACAAAGAAAGGCAAAAGGCAATCTCTATTTTCAAGGAGTTCACAGTCTAATGAGACAGGCAATATGCAAATGAAACAAGCTATATACAGGACATACTCCACATAACAGAGGGAAGACACTAGCAGTAAGGGGGATTGAAAAAGGTTTCCTGTAAAAAGTGAGATTTTAGCTGGGACTGGGAGTCTAGAAGGAAACTACAGAGATCAGAGATGGAAATAAAGAGAGAATTTAGGGCAGGGGGGACTGGTTGCAAGGTGAAGGGTCTTTGGGGAGAAACAGCAAGGAGACCTGCATTGGGGAGTATGTGCTGGGTGGTGGGTGAAAGAAAATAAGGTCTAAGAAGACTGAAAAGGTAAGGGAGGAAGGCAGATTTTAAAGGGCTTTAAATGAAACCTCAGCCCCCAAAAAAGGATTTTATATTTTATTTCTAAGGCCCAGTTCTAAGTGAGGCATAATATTTGATGCCCCCATAAGTATTTTCAGCAAAGACATCAGCTTTCTCTCTGACTCCATATCTCTTTCTGTGTCTCTCCATCTGTCTCTTTGTCTCTCTCCCTCTCTCTCTGTTTCTTTCTGCCTTTCTGTCTCTATGTCTCTCTCTCTCTCTCTTTGTCTCTCTCTCTGTCTCTCTCTTTTTTCTGCCCCTATGCCTTTCTCTATCTATCTCTTTCTGTTCCTCTCTCTCTCTCTTTCTCTCTCTCTGTCTCCTCTCTCTCTCTCTCTCTCTCTCTCTCTCTCTCTCTCTCTCTCTCTCTCTCTCTCTCTCTCTCTCTGTATCTCTCTTTCTCTCTCTCTCTCTCTCTCTGTATCTCTCTCTCTCTCTGTCTCTCTGTCTCTCTGTCTCTCTGTCTCTCTGTCTCTCTCTGTCTCTCTCTCTCTCTCTGTCTCTCTCTCTCTCTCTCTCTCTCTCTCTCTCCCTCTCTCTCTCTCTCATCTCTCTCTCTCTCTCTCTCTCTGTATCTCTCTCTCTCTCTCTGTCTCTCTCTCACTCCCTCTCTTCCTCCCTCTTTCTTTCTGTTTCTCTGTCTCTCTCTGTGTCTCTGTCTCTATCTGTCTGTCTTTCTGTCTCTCTCTGTCTCTCTGTCTCTCTCTCACTCCCTCTCTTCCTCCCTCTTTCTTTCTGTTTCTCTGTCTCTGCCTGTCTGTCTGTCTCTCCCCAACTCCTTCCTTTTGTGTCACAACTCCCTTAGGTGCTCGATGCCTTCTCCTCTTCTCCCAGATCTGATCTCAGGAAAAGATCCAATAGGTTTATTCACTCTAAGATCTGCGTTATCACTTCACCTCTGACCTGCCACTTCCCAGAACACGTCACCCCAGCACCCACACCACCCCCCTCCAGATAGTTGCTTGAACAGGAAGCTGTTTGAAGAATCCATCTCTAAGTGTGAAATTTCGGGCATCAGGAAGCTGGGCAGGGAGACAAGTTTGGGACCCAGGGCCTTCCCAGACCCCCAGAATCATAATGTACAGGTGCTGCTGCCTCCAGCCGGCCTCCCGAGGCCGGTCCTTTAATCTCTGACATTTCAGTGATCCTTCCCTTCCGTTTCCATTCCACTTCCCAGGCCCTCTTCATTCTTTCACAGTGAGTAGAAGCACACAGAGGATTATCACCCCGGAGTGGCAACATTGACAAGTGATGAGCTGGCACGCCACCTCCCCTGCCTGCCATGGCAAGCTCACCAAGAAGCCAGCTCGATGGTGGAGCTCAAGATCGGACAAGCACTTTTCTGCAGAGACCCAGAGTTCAGATAGTTAATGGCTAGATTAGAGAATGAAGTCAGCTCCTTAAAATATGCCTGGGAGAGCGTACGGGCCCTCCATGCCATCAAGTACATGGGAAGCACCCGGAGTTGTGGCAGCTCACTGAGAAAACGGGGCCGCTTCTTTAGAAGGAAAATGATCCCCCCATGGGCGAGCCGAGCCCCTGACCAGAGAGAGCAGACTGGTCAGAGAGAAACGACCCCGTGCTAATTGTGACAAAGAGCGGGGACAGAGGCTGGCTCCTCCGAGTGTGGGAGGGAGCGGCCAGGGGAAGGGGATTAAATGACACTGAAGTTTCATATACATCCATGCTTCCATACCCTCCAGATGCAGAAGATAATCCCTCTACAAATTAGGAGATTTTGTTGAGCTAGAAAAAGTCAGTCATTCTTGGCCAATCCCATGACGAATCTCAGCTAGTCAGACAGTGGACATGCGATCCTTCACCAAATCCATGTTCAAAGCCTTTCCAGCTTGGAAGGAGCTGCGGGAGCTCACAGCCTGCTGGCAAAATCTTCAAAACTCAAGGTCGCTTCATGCCATGATTAGCCTTGACAAGAAGATTGCTGTAGACATAAGAGTGTGTGTGTGTTTGCCTAATAAGTATTAGCTGACCAACTTAATGGGTGTTTTTTGAACTGAATTGAGTTGAGTCAGTCAATGGGCATTTATTAAATGCTTCCCACTGTGTTGGGTGCTTGAAATTCATATGGAAAAGTGAAAAAGTCACTGCCCTCAAATAGATTACTATCACAGGGCACAATGTGTATAAATGTAAAAATATGCAGGCTATATAATGACAATGTTATATATAAAGATGTGAAAAAATAATTAAATACATATGAGATAATTTGAAATAGTGTTAGGATCTTTAACGTTTACGCTGGAGATTAAAGTGAGTTTGATGGGAATTTTAAGCAGTGAGGAGAGAGTATTTTTCAGGCATAGGAGATGGCTTGCCCAGAGATGTAATGTCGTGTGTTGAAAAAGCAAGGCCATTTTGGCGGGCTATAGAGGATGTGAAGATGGGTAGCATATACTAAAACTAAAAAGCCAGGTTAGAGGCATGTTCTAAAAGGCTTTAAACCCTAAACAGAGGAACATCTATTGGATCTTAGAAGTAATAGGGAGCCACTGTAGATTATTGAACTGGGAGGAATAGGGTCAGATTCCAGCTTTAGAGGTGATCAGAGAAATGCAAATTAAAACAACTACACACCTCTCAGATTGACTAAGATGACAGGAAAAGATAATGATAAACGTTGGAGGGGATGTGGGAAAGTGGGACACTGATACATGGTTGGTGGAGTTGTGAATTGAGTTAACCATTATGGAGAACAGTCTGGAACTATACCCAAAAGGCCATCAAACTGTACATATCCTTTGATTCAGCAGTGTTTTTACTGGGCCTGCATCTCAAAGAGATCATAAAGGAGGGAAAGGGGCCCACAATCACTGTGGATTGGAGAGGGGGAGCCTTATAACTGGAAGATTCATTAGGAGGCTATAAAATAGTGGTATCTAAGAGGTATTCAAGAGGTAGTGAGAACCTGGCTAAGGTAGCCCTGTAAATAGAGGGAAGAGATAGATTTGAGAGGTGTCTGGAAATATAATCTCCAAGAGATGGCAGTTGAGCTTAGGTTGGGGAATGTAGGCTGGGAGTCAGGCCAAAATATCTACTATCTCTGAATAGTTAAGACCAATGTCTTAACCTATGTCTGATTTGCCCTTGAAGAGAGGCCGTTCTCACCACTAAGCCCCCATCCCTACCATTTATGAGTCACTTTCCTCTCATCATGAGTCTGTCTCCACTCCCACCCCCACACTCACAGGAGGTAACATGAGGTTACTGCTCCCAAACATTTCAAAAGTTATCAGTTACTATCCATATCCTCATTCCCATCCCCTGAAAGAACAGGGTTCAGAGCTTCAACAAGCCCTTTTGAAGCCTTTACCAGCCCCTGTTTTAAGGATACTGGGATATAATCTTGTCACCAACTTCATCATACCAACCCTGCACAGCTAGTCGCTCCAAGTGAAAGGGATGGGAATATTCATATTCTTTTGTTGTGATTCAGTTATTTCAGTCATATTCAAGTATTTATGACCCCACTTAGGGTTTTATTGGCTAAGATACTGGAGTAAGCTTGCTATTTCCTTCTCTGACTCATTTTACAGATGAGGAAACTGAAATTCAAGTCACATAGCCTGCCTGGGGTCAAATTTGAACTTGGGTCTTCTTGACTGAGCTTTATCCACTGTCCCACCAAGCTGCCCACTCAAATTCTAGCACCACTCAAAATCTTAACTTGAATTTATATTCAAAAAAAGCAGCATATTCCAGATCATTAGATTGGATACAAGATAGTTTGGAGTTTAGTTTCAAATTTCCCAGCTTCTTATCACATAACCTTGAGCAAATAACTAAATTTTTGTGTCATTGTTTCCTCAACTGCAAAACAGGAGCAAAGTCTTCTCCTTCTTCTTCTTCCTCCAACAACAACAAAAAATACAACAAGAAAAATCCAGCTCCTATCTTAGGATGAAAGAGATTTATTAAATTTAGCTTGTAATTATTTATGGCATATTAATAAACATCCTATATTGGAAATATGACCTTGCATTTCCTTTATAATGCACTTCAAGAATCAATTTTTACATGAAGTTTTTCCTTATATTCCCCTACTGCTCTTGCCTCCTTTCCCCCTCAAAAATATTATCTCATATTTATTTTTATCATATTGGGTGTAAGGTTAGAATGTAAGCTTTCATTTGTACATAGTGGTTTGCATGTTTTCTTCCTCACTAAATTGTATGCTTCTTGAGGGAAAGATCTGTTTTTGCTTTTCTTTGAATCAGAAGCCCTTAGTACAATTCCAAGTAAATATAGATGCTTGATAGATATCAGTGGGTTGACTAGTTAGTTAATAACCTTGGATGGAAAATTTCATCAACTTTGAGCATTGTGATATACTGCATTGTAACCAAGGAACATTCTGTGGTGCACACTCTGCGGTGTTTTTAAGGAATCACTCCTTAATATGGGATAATTCCCACAAGGTCTTTGACCCCTCAAGTCTTTTGGTTCTGCCTTCTCAGCTTAGACCTCTGAGTTTCACCATTCTCCAACTGATAAATGGTCAAAGGATATGAACAGACAATTTTCAGATAAAGAAATTGAAACCATTTCTAGTCAGAAGAAAAGGTGTTCCAAATCACTATTGATCTGAGAAATGCAAATTAAGACAACTCTGATATACCACTCACTACATACCTCTCAGATTGACTAAGATGACAGGAAAAGATAATGCTGAATATTGGAGAATGTGGGAAAACTGGGACACTGATGCATTGTTGGTGGAATTGTGAATACATCCATCCATTCTGGGGAGCAATCTGGAATTAAGCCCAAAAAGTTATCAAACTGTGCATTCCCTTTGACCCAGCAGTGTCTCTACTGTGCCTAGATCTCAAAGAGATCTTAAAAGAGGGACAGGGACCTGTATGTGCAAGATGTTTGTAGCAGCCCTCTTTGCAATGGCCAGAAACTGGAAACTACGTGGATGCCCATCAGTTGAAGAATGGTTGAATAAACTGTGGTATATGAATATTATGGAATATTATTGTTCTGTAACAAACAATCAGCAGGATGAATACAGAGGCTTGGAGAGACTTACATGAACTGATGCTGAGTGAAATGAGCAGGACCAGGAGATCATTATACACTTCAACAACAATACTGTATGGTGATCACTTCTGATGGCTCTTTTCAACAATGAAATGATTCAGGTCATTTCCAGTGGTCTTGTGATGAAGAAAGCCATATGCCCCAGAGAAAGAACTGTGGGAACTGAGTGTGGATCACAACATAGTATTTTCCATTCTTTTTGTTGTTGTTTGCTTCCATTTTGTTTTCTTTCTCATTTTTTTTCTTTTTGATCTGATTTTTCTTGTGCAGCAAGATAATTGTATAAATATGTATAGAAGAATTGCCCATGTTTTATATATATTGCATTGCTTGCTAGGGGAGGAATGAGGGGAAGAGAGGAAAAAAACTTTGGAACACAAGGTTTTGCAAGAGTGAATGTTGAAAATTATCTATGCATATGTTTTGAAAATAAAAAAGCTTTAAAAAGAAGAAGAAGAAGAAGAAGAACTCTGGCCTTCAGACAGTAAGGTTTGTGCTGAGCACGCTGGTCCATCTGCAGGGCTTCCAAAGTACCATCTGGTTCTTATAATAAGTTAAAGAGAAAATTCTACATCTGTCCAGCTGAGCAGTCAGTCAGTCAACAAGCATTTATTAACTGCTTGCAATAAACCAGGCACTGTGCTAGGGGCTAAAAGAGCTGAACTAGGATGGGGGAGGGTAAACAACTACACAAAAGTATGAATTAAATAATATTGAAAACCCTCTCTAAGCATCAAATTATCTCCCCCACCACCAATTTAACCTTTAGATTAAATATTATCTTCAAAAGGAGCATCCAATTTTGGAAATACATATATTATAGGTCATAGAATAGCATAAAAATCTTCATAACATTTTTGGCCCTCCCTTCATACTAGAGAAGTTTGATTTTTTTTTTCTTTTTCTTTTATGGGGTATTTACAGCAGCTTATTGCAAATTTGGGTTAAATATTTGGTCATAGGTTCTATGTCTTTTTCTGGCTTTCATGTGTTGTCTGCAGCTTTCACAAAGTTTCCAAAAAAATTAATCTCTTGTGCCAACCCACAATATATTGAAACCATACTGGGGAAAGTCTTGATATGAAAGGGATAACTATATATTACGTTATATTGTGTCATATATCATATCATATCCTTATAGAGAGAAAGATGAATATTCAGTTTTCTATATTCTGCTTTTTTTTTGATGTTTAAGTTCAGAATACAAAAAATTTTTAATGAGCACTCTTTAGAATGATAGGATTTTGTAAGTTGGAAGGAGGATGAGAGATCACTGAATATAACACTGACTTGGCAGATGAGGAATTTGGAGCCTAGAATGGACAAACAATTGTCCTCATTAGTAGCAGGGCCAAGACTATACTGTTACTAAGCCGTCTGATTCTAAATCCATTCATTGTTCGAGTATACCCCTGTACACTTGAGCGGCTGCCAAAGTTACTTGGGTGGGGAATGAAGTGTTAACATTCATTAAACTCCATTAATGTTAGTTTACCAATTTAACTAACTCCTCTCATGTAAGATCCTAAGGAAGATATTATGAGTTACACAGTTAGATGGGGGATGAGGAAGAAGAACATCTGACATTAAGTTTTAATGGAAAATTGAATTGAAAAAAGAAAATATATTGTGCTATTTGAACTATTGACTAAGGAGGCCTGGATAGGGTGCAGTGTGGATTAGGTAGGACCAGGCTGCCCAACCAGAGGAAGCAAGAATAAACTGGGTATTATTTGGCTTAGATAAACTGGTTTTGCAATACAACACCTATTACATATATTCAGCTGTAGTTGTTGCTATGCTTTTAACATTCAACTATCTAGGTTGGTCAAAGCAGGAATCTTACCCAGTCATTCGCCCCTGCATACTCAACTTAAAATGAACTTAATCACCCAAAAAAAAGAGAATATAGAAATATGAATATTCGTCTCTATAGACAGGTAGATATAGATATATAGCAGCATGATACACAGCAGCTAAATTGTATCATAGTATAATGTTAAACTATTCGTTACTTGCTTCAGACTAACCATGTGAAATCCGGTGGGGAGGGGAGTGGGACCATGTATGACTCAGGCACTGACCATATTTTAATTGGCTAATCAGCATTAATGCCTGATAACCAAAAGTGCTACTTCTGGGATAAGAACCCCCTGTGCCATTTGAGAATCCATGAATGGATTCTGCAGGTCCAAGAACTTGGATGGGGGAAAACAATTACATCTTTATTTGAATATAATTAGTTTTTCTTGTAATTCTAGGTATTTTATTTTCTGAATTTAAAAACATGTTTCTAAGAAGAGGTCCAAAGGCTTCCCAGACTTCCAGGGGGATCCATGATACAAAACAAAATTAAGAACTCTTATTGCAAAAGAAGAGAATGTTTCCATCGGTGACTGCTCTTAGGCAGCCCTCTCCAGGTAATCAGATCGGATTTCAGGGAGAGGTAGAGAAGAAACACTGCTATACTGCCATAATGGTTCCGAGGGTTGACACTGTTCTCAATGAATCACAGACTTAACTATCCTCTGGCTAACTGTGTCTTGTGAATCTTTTTTCCTTAGTATCATCCTGTGACCATTGAAATATTTGTGGGGACAGCAGCAGGTAGCTGGGAGAGTCTGCCTAAACAGTGGTGGGAGTGGGCTGGCACCAGGGGAAGAGCCGGCAGTTGAGAGGAGGAGCATGGAGAGAGACAGACAGACAGACAGATGTATACACGGAGAGAAACAGAGAGACAGAGACAGAAAGACAGACAGACAGAGACACATACACAGAGAGAACCAAAGAGAGACAGAGACAGAAAAAGAGACAGACAGACACATACATGGAGAGAAACATAGAGATAGACAGACAGACAGAGACATATACACAGAGAGAAGCAGAGAGAGATAAAGACATAGAGATAGACAGACAGACAGAGACAGACAGAAAGACACATACATGGAGAGAAATAGAGAGAGATAGAGACATAGAGATAGAGACATACACGGAGAGAAAGAGACAGCAAAAAGACAGACAGACAGACAGAGATAGTAGAAAGCGACACATACAAGGAGAGAAACAGAAAGACAGAGACAGACATAAGAGAGACAGAGATAGAGACACAGACACAGAGACAGAGAAACAGAGACACAGAGAGAAAAAAAAGAGAAACAATAAAACAGAGACACATAGGTAGAGAAACAGTGAGAGACAGAGTGAGATACAGAGAGCGGAGAGCAGTAAGAGAGGAGAGACAGAGACAGGGAAAGGAGAAAGACAGAAATACAGACAGAAAGAGCTACCTTGGCTAGATCAGGCAGCAGGGAGATCATTTGGGAGGTCAGTCAGAGTCTAGAAAGGTAATAATGATGGCCTGAACTGGGGTGGAGACTGTGAGTAAAGATAAGGGAATGTATGTGAAAGATAGGTGGAGATAGGAACAACATTTGCTGATTGATTAGATATGTGGGATGAGTGAGAATGAGAGAGGTCAAGAATGGCACCAAGATTGTCAAGAAGTGCCACCTTGATTACTGATCTCACCACATCCCAGTTCCTTCTCTCCTTGATCAACATGTATTTATTTTGCATTTATTCTTGATGTTCTTACCATGTATATGTTTTCCCTACTGGAATATAAGCCCCTTAAGAGGAGGGAGTGTTTCATTTTGGGGCAACACCTAACAAAGTGCCTGACACAAAGTAGACATTTAGTAAATGCACATTGATTGATTGATTGATTGAAAGTTGTGAACCTGGGTGATTAGAAATGCAGGATCCTGTACTAGGAATTACTTATCCAAAGAGCAAAAACAAAGACATGGTCTATCATCTGAAAGTATTTATACATTATAATTATAATTATACATATGTATGTATGTATTCCTGTATACACATGCATATGAATAAGAATAATATAAAATAAAATTCAACATTTTGTTAGATGCAAACCCTTTCTGAGATCATTTAAGGTTTTTGTACTAGGGGCAAAGAGGTCAAACCAGTCAGAACGGGAGGTCAAAAATACATATAACCTTGAGGACATGTGAAAGTCAACACCGGATCACTGCCAGCCGGAGCTTTTCCGCTAATGGGAGCATATGTTTTTACATTCACTGTTATATTAACTGCATTTTGCTAGAGATTTCATTAAAATCTACTTCCAGGGCTGATATCTACAGCATGAAATCCTCCAGATAAATTGGTTCTGTAGATGTTGACAACACTCTCCCAACACCCTATGGATCAAAATGCTATTTATCCATTTGGCTTGGCCAGAATGTAAAAGCAAACAGTATGAAATCAATAGCTATGGAGTGTCAAGCATGTGTTCTCCCCCATCCCACACCCAGTGTAGACCCCAAAAGGAAACTGACATGCAGATTAGACAAATCACTTTTCATAATCCTAAAGGCTGCTGCGTGATGTGTCTAGAGTATTAATCAAAGGCTGAGTCAAAGTAAAAATGTGAATTAAATTCCTTAATAGAGAGAGACATGAATTTTCTATCCTTGGATCTTTGGCCACAGGCGTCTCTAAGGCAATGAAAAATTCAGCTACCCAGTTTATAATATCATGAGAAATCTATCACTAAAATGACAATCTCCCAGTCGTTGGGTATCCTGCTTAAAAGCCTATGTTCTCAATGTAGTATTAGGGTTTCCAAGGGCTGCTAGCAGGATTTGAGTCTGGCTAGAGGTTAGGGGAGATAAAGAAACCCAAAGTCCTAATCTTCTGGGGTCATTTAAAGTTCCCATAGACTTTTCTACTTGTTTGTCCTTCGTTCTCAGAGAGGACCAATGACATCAGAAGGGTGATGTTGTATTTAAGTTCAGCAGAACTGTGCAAAGTCATCAGCCCCTGTCTTTCCTTCAGAGTCACCAGAGTCTAGTGGCAAGACATAGATCAGGACAACTGGTGATGATTCAGCCTTTCCTACTATAAGGGAGAAGTAGGTTCCCGGAGACCTGACTAAATCCCAAGCTGAGTCATTGTTCCAGAATCTCATTTCTTTTCCTCAAATTTCTTCTTTTACTTCTATCCCAGTGTAAAAATCAGTGCTAAATCAGAAATTCAAAGACATTAAAGAAATGGATGGACCTAAAAGAAATCAAGCTATGGTCAAAGAGAATGTCAATGAAAATATAGCACTGCTCCTAGGAAATCTAAAGACCAGAAGGCTCTTTGGGATCATCTAGTCCAAGCCCCTCTCATTCAAATCTTTCTACTACTCAAAAGCCTTAGAGGAGTATTAACCTGCTATCATGAATGAATGAACAAATGAAAAAGCATTCATTAATACCCACTGCATGCCAGACGTTGTGCCAAATGCTATGGATATATATAAAAAAGAACACCTTCCTTAAGAAGTGTACATGCTAATGGAGGAAGCAACATATATAGGAAAGCGCTGGATAAAGTAAGGATGATTTGGCTCCTGGAGTTACTGGATGCTGAGTGGAGCTATAGGACAAGTTACTGTCCTGAAGCAGGAAGGTATCACGAGGGAGAGACAAGGAGCAGTAATAGTAGCAGTAATAGCATGGGCCAGGAAAATCAAGCTATCACCACCACTAAAGAACATCCTGGGATCTTGAACCCAAAAATCTTGAAAATAACAGCCCAGTACCCCCATCCATCATCCTAGGAAATAGTCCTGTGGAGATGCCGCTTGTTGACTGGTCCCACAGGGTCTGTAGCCACAGCTACTGAAGACACAAGAAAGATTTTCACCAAGGTTCTTGATACTGTCAAATAGTTCAACATCAGAAGCTGACGTGATTTTATCAGAGGAAATGAAGTAAAGAAGTGTTACTATTTGCTTTGCCATTGAACCCTAAGGACCACTGGGATGGGACCACTTGAGGAGGACCAATGACATAATGTTGGGATCAAATACAGTGTGGTCAGCTGTGGCTGATCCTCCTGACACAAATTCAGAAAGCCACAGGTCGGGCAAACATAACTTTTTGAACATTTGGGACAGAAGTGTCTCTAGATTTGCACATTTCCTATTTCCTTTGTGCCACTGCAATTCTGCTTTGCTCCTAAATCTCAGCATTTTCTATGATGGAGGCACATCATGCTGGGAGATCCTGTGACAAACTGATACTAAAGTTCTTCAGAGAGATTTGAGAGTACCATTTTTTGCCTGAACTCCAAGAGAACATAAGAAAATGGTCAAAGAAAAGCATGGTCAGGAGTTTAAGGCTGATTGAGCAGCGTTTTTCTTTTTTTTTTGGGGGGGGGGCTAGAGGAAGGGGTTAAGATATGTTTGGGGGTGTTCTGTGCCGGTATTACTCAAGCCAGCCCCTTATAGTTTATATTTAATATTAGAATGAAATGAAACATTCAAAAATTAACGAAAACATAGCTAAAACAAAGGGATAGTCACCAAGGATATACATTGTGGACAGGCTAAATTGATTCAGTTGAGTGAAGCTCACCAGCCTTTGAGTTACCTATGTTGGTCCATCAGCCAAACATTTGAGTCCACCTAAAGATGCTCATGAATATTTTGTATTCATTTTGACAAAGAGATGATGTAAAAAACTTAAGTCTTTAGTCCCTCAGCCAGTTAAGTCATAAAGATGGTTTCAATCTCTTTTAAAGAGATGCAAGAAGGTCAAGGGGTTAATTTGTTACTTCCTCTTGAGAAGTCAGTTTGTTTCTTCACAAACTTCTCTACAAAGTTGTTTTAATAGAGTATTGGATTTGGAGTTTGGTTTAAAATTGGACTCAGTTGCTAATTTAGGCGCCTGACCATGCTTTTCTTGTGACCATTTTCTTATGTTCTCTTGGAGCTCAGGGAAAAAAATGGTACTCTCAAGGCCTCTCTGAAGAACTTTAATATCAGTTGTGAGACATGGAAGACACTGGCATAGACGTGTCTACATCATAGAAAATGCTGAGATTTATGAGCAGAGCAGAATTGCAGTGGCACAAAGGAAATGGGAAATCCCAAATGTTCAAAACGTTATTTGTGCCGGACCTGTGGCTTTCTGAATTTGTCAGGATGGTCAGCCACAGCTGACCACCCTGTATGTTGAGATGTTGACCCCAAGATTGTGATGTCATTGATCCTCCTCAAGTATGAATTGTTGATTAGTCTTACTAAATAAAAACAAAATTAGCTCTGAGATAAGATCAGCTCACCTGCTAAATAAAGCCATTTATCCAGAGTGTAATTAGATTGGAAATTAGAGTGGGGACAGTGGAATGCAGTGGGAGGCACCCTGAATACAAACGCCAACTCAAATACTGATTTGCTGCATGAACTTGGGTAAGTCATTTCCTGGCTTTGGGACTCAGTTTTCTAAATCTGTAAAATCATGAGGTTTGAATGGGCGATCTCCTCAATCCCCTCCAATCCTCTCACCCTACATTTTGAGGGAAGTGCAATAGTCATCAACATCCAACGCAGAAAGCTGACTGGGCAAGCACATGCAATCCCTTCTGGTGAGGAAATGTTTGGAGCTCTCTATAGATGGAAAGAGCTATGAACTTTCATGGAGAGTTTAATAGGACCTTCTGTTTTATGTGGTATCTTGCTCCCAAGGAGTTCAAAGCATGATCTGATTCATCCTCACACCTTCTGCTGAGGGGGTGGGGTGAGGGGCTCATTAGAGCTGGGAAAGCCTGTATTACAGATGGGAAAACCAATCGGAACTATGGAAAGTCTGGTTTAAAGGGACAAAATGGCTTTCAATGTGAAACCGAGATCCCTTCCAGCTCTAAATTCTAGAATCCTTCTGAAACGAGAGGAAACTGGAAGCCAGAAGTCCCCACCCATGACCTAGAGAGCTCCTACTGCCTACTTCATGGATCTCTCGACTAGAAAATGAGAGAAAGTCCTAGCAGCTTCATTAATAATGATAATGATGATGATAATGACACATTTATTAGCTCTTCAAAGGTTGTTGTTGATGTAGATGATCTTACCAGATATTCATGATAAACCACATATATATGGAGGGGGGAGGTATCGAGGATACCTATGGTATCTGATTTTCTCGCTATGGGATTCCCTAGTAATCCTCTATTGATACATTATCCCTACTTTAGGGGGTCTGGACTCATGACTTCATTGGTCTAAGGAACTCCTGGGGAAAAGACTTACTACATAAGTGCAGATGAATAGCTCTTTTTTGGCTTGTCTTAGAGGGTTGCCTAGTCCTTGAAGGCTAGGGGTCCGATAGAATGTCAGATTGGGACCTAAATTTCCTGATTCCAAGGCCAAATCGCTACATATGTGTGTGTGTGTGTGTGTGTGTGGTTGTGTGTGTGTGTGTGTGTGTGTGTGTGTGTGTGTGTGTGTGTGTGTATATATATATACATATATATAAAGAGACAGACACAGAACAGAGAGATAGACATTTCTCGGAAATGCAATATAGCATAATGGAGAAAATGCTGGACTTGGGATTGAGAAATATATGGGTTAAAACTCTGCCTTAGACACCTGCTAACTTGTGGCTCCAAGCAAATCATTTAATCTCAGTTTCCACAGTTATAAAATGAAGATAATAGTAGAACCTAACTTACATGTTGAACAGTGATAATCATTTTGTAATCTTAGATTGTTATATAAAGAGTATTATATATGTATATGTTATATTATTATGTATATATATTATATTATATATGTACATATATGTAAACTCCAATATTCTAATATACCTATGACTTTGTCAGTATTGGTATTTCCTTCAATGATGGAAACAAATGACACCCACTGATGCTTATTCATCCTTTTGCATCTTTTGATGATGTCTTTCTGTGAGTAAACTACAGAGGGTTGATCCACCTAGTGCCTTGGGAGGTTTTTTTACATCATGGGGATACCAATGGAGTGTGTAGGATGCTATTGGTATCACTCCCTCTGAAGGCCAGTTCACTCTTCTTTTTTTCATCATGCATTTATCCTTTATACAACTTTTCCTATGTTACTTTTTGTTTGTAAAATGCTATAGATTATTCATACCCATCTTGTGGTTTTATTTTGCTCTATGAGGAATTTTCAACTTTAAATCTTTGGAGATTATAATATTCTATGATAAGTAACCATTCAACGTCACCAAAAGTAGGTTAGTGTCTTGTTTTGTTTTTTAAATGAAGCTTTGTATCAGGATAAGGTTTAGAGTCATTAAAAGAGCTTTGGATCAGATCAGCAAAGATGGCAGAATGAGAAAAAGCAGGATAATCAAACTCTTTCACACAATTATCCCAACAAAGATTGAGAAAAAACCCACCAGACTAGGAGAAACCAAAGTGGGTCATTTTCTTCCAGTCCAGTCCAGCACATGAAACAATCAGACACCTGTAATCACTGGGGAAGGGGTTTAACCAAAAGAGTTTCCAGTAGGCATAGGGCAGTTGTATTACTCTAACTCCAGAGTGTGCCCCAGATCTAGAGCTGTTTGTTGGTGGCTGGGTCAATAGCCATTTTTAGGGCAGGGAGTAAAGTAAGAACAAGGTCCCAGATATTTCTAATACAAACCTGGGCTGGGCTTATGGCCATGCTCTCTGATCCTGGATTAGGGATAAGGAAGAATGGAGGCTGAGGCATCTAACCATGTACCTGGAAAAGGAGTATAATCTAGAAGAAAGTCTACTGCTCTGTTTCTCTGATCTTTAGCAGGTTCATAGATTTGGTCTACAGAACAGGACTTGCAGCTGAGTAACTAGGATGTGGACCAGGGACAAACCTTTAGCTCTGTCACCAGCTAATTGATAGGGACTGAGACTAGTAGCTGTCTCCTTGTGGGTTTGGAATATTTCCAACCTCAGACCATACCCTAAGTCACATGCCAGCTTGACAGAAGATAGGGACCTTAAGTGAGTTGCTCAGATAATCCAAGTCCAACATGAAAGTGCCCAGATAATCCAAGGCTAAGATGAAAACAAAATAGTATTCCCAACAACAGAAGTCAAGAGTATCATACCTTAAGTACTCATTAATATGCAGTTATGAGCCCTGCAATTTTAGCATTCCTTTTGTGGTAAAAGAAATAAATAGACATTCTATGCCTGATATACTCTGTATAATGAGAACATTTCTAGAAAGTACCCTGATATTCCTTTTTGGGGAGATCCTAGACATAAACCAAATCTATAAGAGCTTCCCCTGGGCTCTGGGGTGGGAATATAATGAACCAGATTATGAGTGAAGTCTTTAGGGTAAATCTGGCTCTTATGCCACAGAGTTAGGGCCTTTGGATGCCTAACAAAGCACTCCGAGGAGGTAATTCATAAATGTTTGTTGATTGATTACGTCTCCATTAGGCATCCGGTTACACATATGGCTCTATGAAATCTTATCCTCCAAATTGCAACAAGGAAAACTATATCACCCACCGAGTTTTTGGATCCGCTTTCTCTATGGAGATAATCTTTTCCTTGTTATACCCAAATTCATCAGGGAGCAAGGTTCCCCAGAAAACACCACCAGCTCCATCCTGGCTTCTTTGATAATCAGTAGGAATGTTCCTTCAAGAGGCAAAATGGTGTAAGAAAGAAAATGTTGGATTTTTGAGTTAAGGAACCTAGATTTGAAGTTCTTTCTAGCTGAGAAACCAAGGGAAAGGCTTCTGACACTTGTTTTCCTCGTCTATAAAATGGGGGTTCTAATATATATGTATATTTCCCCCTCATTCAGTTATTGTGAGTGTTTTTACAAATCTTAACATGTCAAATGAGCATGTCATCATTATTCTATGCAATCCTCGTTAATGGAGCTATGTTAGGACTAAAAATAACTTTTTCCAAACAAATGTCAGTGCAATAAAACAATAAGATGTGTAGAGCTAGATTTGTGAATCACGGAATCACAAGTAGTGTATCTCTCTCATAGCTAATCTTGAATTATCTCATCTCAGTGGGTCCCCCCAGTTTTCCTTTTTTTTCCCTACTTTCTTAAAATCAGAAAAGTTGTCACCAGGATAATGAGAGCCAAATTCTCTGCTCCTGCCACTTATCAGAAACTCAGGCTTTAAGTTAGTTGTAAGAATGGAGTTCAAATTAGGTCTTTGCTACTTACACCCCGTGAACATGGGAATACTATTTCCCTTTCTCTGAACCTCAGTTTTCTTCTCTGAAAAATGAGGGGGTTGGATTAAGTGGTTTCTCTCAGCATTTGAGCTCTCTCCCAGCTATGTACCTCATCATCCCCTTCAGAGGGACTATCACAATCAGCTTCCCTGAGTGGTTTGCCAGACTCTAGCCTCTCTCTCTCCAATCCATCCTCCTACGTATTCCAAACTGCTATTCCTAAATCTTACCTTATTACTTCCCTGCTCAAGAAACATCAATGGCTCCCCATTGCCTCTAGGATAACATGCAAACTCCTCTGTTTAATATTTGAAGTCCTTTACCACCTGGCACCGGACCACTTTTAGGCTAATTACAGGTTACTCCTCTCTAGTGGATAGAATAGAACCAGTACTGGAGTCAGGAAGACCTCAATTCAAATCTAATCTCAGAGACTTAAACTGCGTGACCCTGGGCAAGTCACTCAACCCTATTTGCCTCAGTTTCCCCATTTATAAAATGAGCTGGAAGAGGAAAGACAAATTACTCCACTATCGATGCTACTGAAACAACTAAACAAGTGGAATCTAAGCATTCTTACTAGGGACTAGGTATCTCACATGGGTCTTTGTATCCCCAGCAACAAGTACAGTGCTTAGCCTATTTTTGTTGTTGAATCCACTCATGTCTTATTCTTCTAGTTCCTTTTGGGGGTTTTCTTGGCAAAGATACCAGAGTTTACAGTTTCCTTCTCCAGTCCATTTTACAGATAAGAAAGTTGAGGCAAACAAGGTTAAGTGCCTAAAATCACACAGTTAGTAAGTGTCTGAAGCCAGGTTTAAACTCGGGAATATGAGTCTTCCTGATTCCAGGTTCAGTCCTATATCCATAGCCACACATAGCACAAGTGCTTGACATGTGGTAAGTACTTAATAAAAGCCGAATGACCAATTGACCTATCATTTAAGTGATGGAATTGGGGAAGAGGATTGAATAGGTCAATGGTATATTCTTCCCCCCCCCCCAAACTTTGGCCAAAGTTACACAGCCAAGAAGTGTTAAGTGTCTGAGATCAGATTTGAACACGGGTCCTCCTGACTTCTATCCACTGCAACATCTAGCTGCCCTAAGTGTATATTCTGCACAAATAAAAGGCTGTAAATTGTAAATGTACATTGTGATGAATGTCTCTTAGTGGGATGGCTCAGACTTTCTCTGCCTTCCCTCCTCCCATCCAGTGGCAGCCTGTGGTTCATGGATTCAGGCCTCTGTTTTCCACAAGCTTTGAAGGGCCAGAATGACCCAGCCCAGAGAGCTTGACATCCGGAGTCCAGGCCAGGTTTTATGGTCAGCCTACCCAGCAGCCGCTACCCTCCTGGACTGCTCACCGGGACCTAGCCCAGCACAGAAGACCTGAGGGACTTAGATAAGATGAGGATTCATCCAGCAGCTATGCTGCATTTGGGAATAAATGCATTGTAGACACTGCAGTCAGATTGAGCTCACTCTCTCAAGAGACATGAGCCTAGAGTCCCATTCCATAAGTATCATATCTCTCATTTACAAGGAAAACCTTGGGGTCACATCTTTCCCTGGCTTACCTCAAAGGAGAAGATAAAACTACTCACATGCATCTTTCAATCCTACAAATCAATAAAATATGTATTAATTAAAATTGTGTAGGGGACACTGGCGTCCTGGACCACTCAATGCCTGTCCACAAAAAGCAAACAATGTTCCAAAATGTGTGGCCTTTTTGGTGTTGAAACTCCCTCTGCTATACAGATTTCAGATAACACTTCTATTATTTGTTGCTTTATGTTCAGAGATTGTTTGTCCATAGTCCTACAGTTAGTATTGTGAGAGTCAGGATTTGAACTCAGGTTTTCATATCTCCAAATCCAGTGCCATATTATCTTCTTAACCACGAGTCCAATACTATTAGTTATTTAATTAATGGCATTTTCTGTTATATTTTTCTATTATTTATACAAGGAAAAAAAGCTTCTGGTATTTCTACAGCACTTTAAGGTTTACTTACAAAGGCAAATATTTCCTCTTCATTTGATCCTGAAAAAATGCCTTTGAGGAAGGTATTTTCATGATTGCTTTTCTTTTCTATTTTATTTTATTTTATTCTGAGCTTTAAACAAGCATACTGCTTTTCTCATTTTATAGGTGTGAAAACTGAGGCTCAGAGGGAAAAACTAAAACTGAAATATAAAACCCTAGATTTCAGATTTTTGTCTCCTCAGCAACAAGTATAGTAACTGGCACCTAGTAGGCATTTGATAAACGGATGCTGAATTTAGGGATTTGTCTGAAGTCACCTAGGCAGTAAATATCAAAGGTAAAGTTGTCTTTTCCAGGGTAGCTTGAGCACTGGGCCTGGAGTCAGGAAGACCCGAATTTAAATCCAGCCTCAGACACTTTACTAGCTGTGTGACCCTGGGCAAGTCATTTAAACCTGTTGGTCTCTGTTTCAGTAAAATGAAGTGGAAAAGGAAATGGCAAATGACTCTCTCTAGTATCTTTGCCAAGAAAACTCCAATGGAGTCACAAAGAGTTGGACATGACTGAAATTACCCAACAACAAGAAGTACTTGAGCTGTCCTCCTTCTATTACATCATTTCTGCTCACCCTTCTCAAAAAAAAAAAAAAAAAAAAAAAATTCAAAACCTATATATTAAATTACTGGCTGAAAGTCAATTTTATTTTCTTTCCTAAGCTCTTCTGCCTATTTTTGCCTTTATTGACACACTAGACCACATTTTAAATAATTAGGGCAGTGGAATTCAGCATTTTTTTCCTCCTGTCAACATCTCCCCCCCAGTTTGGGGACCTGGTGGGATTACCAACAAGCATGCCGTAAATCTTAGAGCTCTATCCCCCATATGAATGCAATGCTCTTTAGCACACACTACGCTAGGAGAAGCATAATTAGAGCTCATTGAACTGACAGATTAATGAGGAGGGCAGGAGAGGCCAGAGAACAGTATATAAAACCTCTAAACACATTAAAGCAATCTGGGCCCATAACAGCAGCATCACAAACCGTACATCTTCTGTAGCACACCAGACTTTGAGCAAACAAATTCTTAAAAGTTTACCCATTTTATGGGTTATTTGTAGTGAGATATTGTTGGGGTTTTTCCCCATAACTATTTCAGTATAAATGATTCTGGGGAGAATCTGGTTCCCTTATTATCTGTGACGTACGTGGAAAGAGAAACAGCAGCATTTGGTGTGTCTAGTTCAGGAAGACGGGTTCAAATCCCATCTCTAACATATACTAGCTGAGTGACTCTGAGAAAGTCGCTTGGTCTCTCCATTCCCCAGGCAATTCTGGAAGACTACATTACATCACAGGTGTGCATCTGCACTGACAGAGGGATTTTCTTCACTGGGAGCTTCTTATACCAACAGTATTGCGTGTGTACACACTTAGTATGAGGAAAGGGCTTTGTAAACCAAATTGGATTATCATTCCAGCCCATGTGTCTTCATTTTGTCCACAAAGATAAGAGACTTTGCCAAGTATCCTTCTGAAAATTCAGTCTACATAGCATTCTCCTCGTCTACCAGAATAGTAATAAAGTCCAAATTCTTTAGCTCAATTTCCTGACTGTCTTTTATTGTGGTTGTTCAGTTGTCTTCAGTTGTGTCCGACTTTTCGTCCATTTGGGATTTTCTTGGCAAAGATGCTGGAGTGGTTTGCCATTTCCTTCTCCAGTTCATTTTACAGATGGGGAAACTGAGGCAAACACAGTTAAGTGACTAGCCCAGGGTCACATAGTTAATCAGTGTCTGAGACTAAAGTCTCTTTTACTCAGGGCAAGTTACTCTATTTATCAGTCTATATCAATATCAGTTCTATCTATCTATCTATATAATGTTTTACATGTAAATAGATAGATGGATGGATGGATGGATTAGGGAGGGGAATAAGAAAAATAAGAAAAAGAAATGAAACAGTTCTTGTTTTGATGAAGGGGGAAGAGAACAAGTATTTATTAAATGCCAGGCACTATATATTAAGTATTTGACAAATATTAGCTCATTTGATTCCCAGATAAGCACTCACACTTAGGAGAAATGACAAAAACTTGGGCTGTGACAGGCACCATACTACCCTTGTGGGTACAAACGCAAAAGTGAAACAAATCCCTGCCCTCAAGAAGTTTACATTCTAAGGAGGAAGAAAACATGTGTATGTGAATGTATAGACAATTCAGAAATGTTAAATTTGCCCAGCAGGCAAAACTCCATGAATGGTAGATCAGATTATAAAATGTAATTGGCAATGTTTAACAAAATAAATAAAATACAATAGACATAGATAATATTAATTTGTGTTTTTCTAAGTTAATGTGTAGCTAGTAGGGATCTATTTTTATTTGACTTTAACACCACTGAGTACTTAATATATACATAATTAATATCACATAGTTTGGAGAGAGACTACACTAACAGTTGGAGAGGGGAAGGATGTCAGGAAAGACTTCATGGGCTAAGCACTTGGATTGAAGGTTGAATAAAACCGATGATTCCAAGAAGTCAAAGTGAGAAGGGAAAAAACATTCCAACTAAGGGGGATAGCCAGTAAAAAGGTGCCACAAAGATGGCACACACAAAAAGTCCTTGCTACTAGATCCTTCCCTTTCAAAGTTATTCTCCATCTGCTATGACATATATTGTATGTGCTAATTTATATTTATTTGTTGTCTCTCCCATTAGAAGCAAATTCCTCTACAAATTAGGACAATCATTCTGGAAGACTTTTTGGTATTATATTGATGCACTATCAAAATGTCCATAACTCTATGACCTAAAGAGTCTATTGCTGGGCACATAACCTCAAAAGAGGGCACTAAAAAAAAAAAGAAGTCCAACGTATACAACAAAATATTTATGCCATACTTTTTGCATTAACAGAATTAGAAACAAAGTAGATATCCATTGGTTGGGGGAATATAGAAAAATATAAAAAGATTTATGTGAACCAATACAAAATGAAATAAGTAGTCTCTTCCAATTACCAGACATTTGGTTACACATATTCTTTTTATTAAAATAAATTTTATTAGCATTTTTATATCATCTATGTTTCCCACTATATCCTTTTCCCATTACCATCAAGGGAGTGATCCCTTGTAATAAAAAATTAAAAATTGGAAGAAATAGGAAGAAAAAAATTTCAGCAAAATACATTGATTTGTTAAAAAATGACTGACATAGGCTGTATTCTGTATCCATAGTCCTCCATCTCTGTACTGATCAGGGGTTTTCTTTTCATGTATTTTCTTAAGCCAAACTTACCCATTATGATTTCGCAGCATTCAACTCTTTCTATTTTTATTCTTTCCATTGTTGTAGTCATTGCAAATATTGTTTTTTTTAACTCTATTTTACCTCACTTTGCATCAGTTCAAGTAAGTCTTTTCATACTTCTCTACATTCATTATATTCATCTTTTCTTACAATGTAGTAATATTCCATCACATTCACATATCACAATTTGATTCTCATTCTCCCAATCAATGGACATATACTTTGTTTCTAATTCTTTGCTAATACAAAAAGTACTGCTATAAGTATTTTGTTGAATATGAGAATTTTCATTTGTTCTAATTTTCATTTTACTAACTATGCATTTTATCACTTCTACTGGAGTATAAACTCCCTGAAGGCATGCATCTACCTAATTTACTTTTAGATTATCTTAATCTGTCTTTGTGCCTTTTTCTCATAGAATTGGTATTCTACATCTCTGGAAAAGACTTCCTTCTCCCTCATTTTCTCCTCCATAAATTTCTTCCTTTCAAATCTTTCCCTTTCTTTCCCTTCCTTTCCCATTGCTTTTCTCCTCTCTTCCCTAACAATGTCCTCCCTAATGGTGGCTATCTTAAGGTCTATGTCTCCTTTCTTAGGGACAGTGTTCAAGGTCTCTCTGACCCGACCTCCCTAGTTGAAAGTCTTCAACAGGTTTTTTTAGGGTATATTTAAAACATCTTACTCCAGGGTAGGTTTTTTGGTACTTCCTCCAAGCACCAAATTTTATTTTTATTGTTCTGTTTATACAACTGATAATAATATAACTGGCAGCTAGAGTGGATCGAGTGCCAAGCCTAGAGTCAGGAAGACATCTCCTTGAATTCAAATCCAACTTCAGATACTTACTAGCTTGTGAATCTGGGAAAGTCTCTTAACCCTGTTTCCCTCAGTTTATTCAATTGTAAAATGAGCTGAAGAAATCACTCCAGTATCTTTGCCAAGAAAACCCCAAACGGGATCACCAAGGGTCAAGCACGACTGAACAACAAAAGCATTTTTGTAGCACTTTAGGGTTTACAATATTATATACATTAATCTCCTTTGATCCTCACAATAACTCTGTACAGTAGGTGCTGTTATTAGCCCCATTTTACAAATGAGGAAATTTGACAGGCAGCAGTTAAGTGACTTGGAAAAGATCACATAACTGGAACGTGTCTGAGGTCGGATTTGAATTTTGGTCTTCTTGACTGGAGGCACAGAATTCTCCCTATTCATTGTACCACCTAGCAGCTTTTAGATAGTACTGATGTCAGCAAGAAAAAAGCACCTCCAGAACTGTGTTATTAGTACCTCTAGATTTCTCACATTGGGGTAGTTATAGCTGCCATCAGCTAATTATGGTACTACATTTTTATTTAATTTTATTTGATTTTGTATAAGCCATTGCTTTAATTATTCTATTCATGCTATCATTCCAGCCTGTCTAGAACTCAGGTCTTCCTGACTCCAGGACCCACACTCTATCTATAGCTATGATGTTTTATGTTGCATTAGAGTTATTTTTGTGACTTTTGAATCTACTATTAATTGGATTCTATATTTCATTTATCTTTGTCACTGTATATAGTAGGTGCTGAATAAACATTTATTCAAAAATGTATTAAATTTTATAATTTAAAATGTGATTTAATAAATACTTATTAAATTGATTATGCTAGAAAAAATCTTAGAGATCATTTAATTTAATCCCCTCATTTTACAGATGAGGAAACAGAGAGAAAATGACCAACCACAAGGTCCCATGTAGAGTGGGCATAAAGCCAAGATTTGAACCCGAGTCCTCAGTCCCCAAATCTCACCTTCTTTGCATTGTACCACGCTGCCCTAGATGAGGAAAGTTCAGCTATAGTATTTCCAGACCAAGGAGTCATCCAGATCCCAATTTAAAAGGGAAAAAATGTGCCCTTGGGAAGGAGTCATATCCTAAACTCATCGTTAAATGGTGAGGGAGAAGTGTGAGTGATGAAAATAGCCAGAAAATATTATCCTTGGGTGAATTGGGATTGCTCTAATGTTTAATTGGGCCTCCTGTGAGATCCTTAAATCTACAGACAACTATGGGGGGGGAGATTTCAACCATAGTGGCCCCCAAATGGTATTACCGTCACTTTCATTTTAGTGATGGCAGAAAGCCAGGACATTTGCTAAAATATGTGAACTATGGGTGTGCATGTGTGTTTTAGAGTTTGTATGTGTGTGGTAGCTGAGATGATGGAAGTACGGTGTATGACAAGGCTATTTCAGAGAACAGGTCATTCAGAAATCGGGGGGCCAGAACTAGGAAAGTCTAATCATCCAAGGTAATTACAGATGCTGATTTCCCCAAATACAAGTACAGCTCTACCTGTGTGCCTACAGAGTTAAGGAAAGCTGCTTTCAAACTCCCAATTAAGAGCAGACAGCCCCCTTTGTTAAACCAAGTCAACAAGTAGTAACAAGCCTGTACTAAGTGCTTTCCATGTGCCAGGCACTGTGTTATGCTCCAGGATACAGAGAAAGTAAAAAGCACAGATCTCCTTCTAATGGGATAGACAATAACTATTCAGATACAAGATATGGGCAGTACAAATGGCGGGTAATCTCACCAGGAGGGTCCTAGAAGCAAGAGGGACCGTGACATGTAACAGGACCAGAAAGTCGGAAGGAGCCGGCTTACGCAGGGCTTTACATGCCAGGGGTTATTGTTTTCTGCAAACAGGCAGGCGTGGCTGGGTGCTAGATTCGACAGTCATAGAATCTAAAACTGGGAAGAACTTAGGGATACTGTTTAGGAGGACTATTATCTCTGGTGTGAGGGCCTGTCGAGCCCTTTTCAGGGATGCTCCTCCACCGTTGTTGTCCATCACCCAACTCCCACCTGTGGCTCCAAGAAGCTAGAGCATACTCTCCCAGGGCTAAGCCGGACAAGGGCAGGTTTCAAATTCATTGGTGAGACAACTTATTTCAATGACCATGAAGGCTTTTGGAGCAGACACTGTGGAGTGCATTTAGAGCTTCATTGGACATTGGACATCAAGGATGCCTCCTGAGCATCGTGACTTTGGTCCCCTTTAGGGAAAAAGCATGAGCCTAATGACTGTGTAACCCTGCCTCACTTAAATCTAATTCACTTGAAAGATAAGACATCACCCACGATGTCATTTTGAAAATGAAGGACAGACAACAACATCCAACCCACTGACTTTATGGGGAGCAACTTGACGGCTCTGCTGCTTAGAGTCAGGAAAATATGAGTTCAAATCTGGCCTCAACCACTTACTAGCTGTGTGACCCTGGGCACTGGAGAAGGAAATAGCAAATCATACCTTTGACAAGAACACTTCACAGACAGTATGATCCATGAGGTCATTGAAGAGTCAGACATAATCCAACAGCAACAACTGACTTTATAATAAAAATAGGAAACCAAGATAGATGAAATGATTTGCCCCAAAGTCACCCAAGTAAAAAGGGATTCAAACCCTTATCTTTTCACTCCAGATTTGGGCATGGGCTGTCCCGTAGTCAATCAATGTATCTTTTTAAGTAAGATACCTTAGATATAGGAATTCTTTAAGTAGTGTCCAGACTTTGTAAATTCTTTCCTCATTCTTGAAAACAAAGATTTCTCTATCAAAGGCAAACATGGTTTAACAAAGCCTCCAGGGCTCTCCCTATCTTAACTCAAACTCTAACTCTACTCTACCCTCACCCCAATATATATGAACTGAAAGGATCTTAGATCCAGAGCTGGAAGGGACCATCTACTCCAAACCCTCTTTTCAGAGGAGGAAACTGAGGCTCAAGGAGATTTGGGGCTTCTCCAAAGTCACACAGCTAAGAGTTGATGAGACTGAATTTTGAGTCTAGTTTTTCTGACTCCAAAGTGAATCTTTCCATTATACATCGTTTTATATAGATAGATAGATAGATAGATAGATATAGATATAGATATCTATCTATCTATCTATATATGTATGTATATATATACACATGTACCATATAGATAGATATAGATACAGATATACATATACATATCTATATCTATACATATATATATCTATATATACTTATATAATTATATATATATATACACATAGAGAGAGGAAGAGTTTATATATACTTATGTATATATAAATACATATAGAGAGAGGTACATTGTGAGAATATATACACATATTTTATATGCAATATAAAAAATTTAGTATATATAATATAAAATTTTATATGTGAGATATATCACATATATGTTATATGTAATAGAATTATAATGTATAAATATAATTAAAATAATAATAGATCTATTATATATCATACACTTGCAAAGGATACATACATTCCTTTTCCATTCCCTGCAATATAACTGTCTGGTAAGAAAAGAGCATAAACAGCTTTAATTTGAGCATGCATGTGTGCGTGTGCACATGCATGCATATGAAAGATACATTAGAAAGACAGAGGAAGAGCCAAAGAGAAGCCAAAAAGAAACAGAGAAAGAGAAGAAAAAGAGAAAAAACTAGTTATTATTCTGGCACCAAAGGCAAGCAGCACAAAATATGCTATCAAAGTCACTTTTAAAAACAAATTCATTTGAGGCAGAGAAACCCAGTTCCCCATAATGTAAGAAAGGGAAGGGCAAAGACCCCAAGACAGAGACTGATACCAGTCTCATGACTTGGAAAAAGGGTTGGGAGAAAGGGCAGTCAGATTTGACCTGGGAAGAGCTAACTGTGAACAGTTTGAGAAGGGGAGGAAAAAGGGGTGAAAAGAAAGAAAAACATCTGAAATGGATTTATTTTAATTGATTATTCTTTCTCTATAGGTGCTAAACTCAGACGTTTGTTTCTCTACTGTTTTAGGAATCTGTTGTCAGAACCTTTTAAATTTTGATGTACTGGGACAAAGCCCAGGTTGCCTTACCCCAGTTACAGATGAGAAACATGAGAGATCTATAATGTTAGCTCCATGAGGATAGAGACTGTTTTTCATTTTGTCTTTGTATTCCCAGTCTCAAGCATGTTGTCACTGTGTCCTTTCAGTTGTCCGACTGTCCAACTTTTTGTGATCTCATTTGGGCTTTTCTTGGAGACAATACTGGAATAATTGCTATCATTTTGCACATGAAGAAACTGAGGCAGACTAACAAGTGTCTGAGGCCAGATTTGAATTCAGGTACTCCTTCTTCCAGGGCTACAGCTCTATCCACTGTGCCCCCTAGCTGTCCAGTTTTTAGTATAGTAGACACTTAATAAATGTTTAATGATCATAGATGAGATAGATGATAGATAGATAGATACATGATGAATGGATAGATAGATAATAGATCATCAGTGGATAAATGGATGGATGGATGGATGGATAGAGAGACAGAAACAGAGAGATAAGAGATTTTTCCCTGTACATTTAGCTATGAAAATAAATGAATGAAGCATTTGCTATGTTAAAGTAGGTCTGGAAGAGCCTGAGAATAGGGGTGTTAATTATTGTTATAGAGATGTGTAAAGGGGGAGAAATATGGGAGTACTTCTGTATTAAGATTCAGCTACTCCACAAATCCAAAGTTAGATGTTACAGTCACCAGATCAAGATGCCAGTATCTGAAGAAATAAAAAGTAGATCTTTTTAACTCTTAAAAATTTTTTTAGATCGACATTGATCTGTCAGTGATAACTTTGAAAAAGAGAATTGTTAAAAATTGCTATTTTCACAGCTTCAATCTTCCTTGTGTTTATTTAAAAGATTGTCCCCTGAAATTAGAATAGTCATTTGTTTTGATTTTTCCATTAAAAAAAGACCCCAGATCAGATCTGGAGAAAAAGGCCTCCGCCCATCCTCCGTGGGTACCTCTACTACAGACAGACAAAGAAAGTTCAGGCTGACCCAGGTGTTTACTTAGAACTGTACTTCAAAAACTTAAAATTAAAAAAAAAAAATTAAAAAGACAACATCAACAACAAAGAATTAGATGTTAATTTCTTTTCTTCCTTTAATAAAGCAAAGAAAAAAACCACCAATTGCTTCACCTGGCATGTGTACTCCTGGTGAGTCATTCCAAGAAAATTGTTTAAAAGAAAATTCCCCACCTCAGTTTTACCTCTAGGAAATTCCCTTTTCATGGGAATGAAAATCCCAGCTCCCACACCCACAGACCTAGGGACCTTGGCACTGGGGACATGGGCTGTCTCTTGGCCTCCCTCTGAGTCGGCAGTTCCGCGACAGGCAAATGCATCCTCCCTAACCAGATCATATTTTTCAATCTGAGTATTTTTATAGTGGGGGCTTAAGCAACTTCCTCCATTCCTGGTGTTTCTTTTAATTTCTCCTACTTGGGGGTGAAACCTCTTCAGGGAGCCCATAAAGAAAATAGGAGAAATAAATAACCAAGAAAAACGTTTCTCTTTCTCTCCCCCCGGCCTCCCCCCACCCCATAAGCATCCCACCCCTAGGCACAAATGTAGGGTGAGTTTGAAGGGCCCAGGATTCCGCCGGGGGCGCGGGCCTGCTCCCTCCCCTACTCCTTTGAGTTTCATCTTTCAGACCACAGCTCTGTTCCCCTGCCAACTTGTTGGGAGTGTTTAGTGACTCGAAGACTGTTGCTTGCTCTCTTCAGAACTTCACACTTCATTTTTCCAGATCTCTGGGAGTGGCAGCAAATATTTCACCAGCCTGGTTTGCCGGCTACTGCCATAAATCAGACTTGGGGCTCAAAAAAATATCCAGGCCTGTCAAGGCATTAAGCTTTTATTTTCTGACTGGATCCAGGGGTAAATGAGAGCTTGTATTTTCCTTTAAAACTGGAAAGAGATTTTTTTTTCAAGGATTGTCGCTGGACGATTGCCAGCTGCAAAAGATACAATGCAGAGCATAGCTGGTTAGGAGCGATTTGAAAAAAGTCTTAAGTATGAAAAATGGCTTTTCTTAAAGGTTGTTCAATGAAACGCAAAACAGGCCTCGAATTTCGTAAGGTTTTTTCTTTCTTTTTTAAGAGCTGGACTGTTCACGAGAAGCGTCTTAGGAAATGGATGAGGAGGGCTCCTTCAGAAATATGAATTATTATTTGTTATGTTTGCTCTCTTTCTCCCCCTCTCCATCACCTTCTCTCCTGCGTGTATACAGATACTTGGGGCTGTTCATTAGTCAGTTCCTGCCATCATCACGGCTAACATGACAGCAAGAACAAACAGACTGGACAGTTTTATGTGTTGTATATTAATTGTTCCATAATTTAGGATTAAAAACTAGGGCAGAGAAAACAAATACATGCAGAGAATAGGTTCAGCTCAAGTCTGCAAGGTGCAAATGATCTTTCTCATGAGATCACTTTTCATTATTCCCCAGGGTCACTGATCCCAATCGCTTACCCTGAATGCTAAAAACCTGATGGCAACTAGAAAATCCATGAAGTTGGAATGGCCACAGTGCTGGTCTCTGAAAATTTACAGGCTTTCTTTGGGAAGAAACAACCAACCAATCCATCAATGTGTATTTATTTTGCTCATCCTATGTTCCAGGCTTAGGTTCTGGAGATTCAGACACAAATATGAGACAATCTCTGACCTCAAAGAGTTTAGGTTCTTTCAAAGTTAGGGTCAAAAATCATCTTCTATAGAAGACCCTTCCTGAACCCCTTCCCCTTTCCTGTTAGTACTTTTCCCTCAAATTACTTTGCGTTTATATTGTGTATATCTTGCACACATTTATGCATGTTTTGCACACAATTTGCAACATGAAAATGTTTATACATACATGTATGTGTACACATGTGTTTATAATATGTATGTACATTTATATTTATAGTTGTTCAGTCACGTCTGACTCTTCATAACCCCATGGACCATTGCACATCAATATTGTACATGGAGTTTTCATGGCAAGGATACTGGAGTGATTTGCCATTTCCTTTATTCAGTAAATCACTTGTTAAGCATCAAGATGTGCTAAACTCACTCTTCTGGGAAGACAAAAGCAAAAAATGTACCAGTCTCATTCCTCTAGGAGCTTGGGTACCATCTGGAGAGATTAATAAGGGCTTGATAATAATAATAGCTAGGGTTTATATGCATTTTAAAGCTTACAAAGCATTTTACAAACATTATCTCATTTGATCCTCATAATATCCTGGAGAAGTCGATTTTGTTATCACTCCCATTTTACATATTATGAAACTGAGGCAGAGAAAGATTAAGTGACTTGCTTAGAGTCATGCATTTGCTAAATATCTGATCTTGGAACAACTGAATTCAGGCCATTGAGATGAACAAGACTTAAGTGACTTGCCCAGGATCACACAGCTAGTAAATATCTGAGGCTGGATTTGAATTCAAGTCTTCCAATTCTTCCTTTAACCACTGAACCTCATAAACCCAGTTACCTCATAAACATACACACACAAATGCATATGAATATATATAAAGAGAAGAAAACCACTCCAGTTATCTTTACCAAGAAAACCCCAAAAGGTGTCATAAAGAATTGGATGCTACTGAAAATGACTAAACAAACAACATATTTTATATTTTTATTTTTTGTGTATATAAATACACACATATGCATATATAAGTATATTGTGTTTTATATATATATATATATATATATATATATATATATATATATATAGGCATGTATACTGTTTCCCCTGATAGAATGCAAGTTTCTTGAGAGCAAGTATTATTTCATTTTTGTCTACAATCCTAATTCCCAGCACAGCCCCTGCTACATTGTAAACTCTGAATAAATGTTTTTATTAGTAGGTTGATATAAAAGTCTGCTTGAGATTAGTATAGAGAAGGTAAAGGAAAAAAATTTGCTCTGTTTATTCAGTTAGAGTCTTATTTCACTGATGTCTAAATTTAATTTCAATCAGAAGCACCAAATGACATTCCATGAAACTTTTCCAATAGTTTCTCCAAGTTCTAAAGATCTGTCATGTTTAATTTAGACCCATTAGATATGGGATGGGGGCAGGAGTGGGGGAAAAGGAGAGGTGGAGATTGGGTGTTCAGAAGGTGAAGAAATAAAATGGACCTCTGTATTCAGAGGCATCAGAGTAGTTGAATTTCAAGCCAGGGTGAGAATTTGCAAGGAAGCAAAAAAGGAACACAATTGAGTTAGTGGAGAGATCTAATTTTAAAGCCAGGATGTTGGGGATAAGAAGGGTGGGGCTGGTGGGAAAAAAATCTGTGATGCAATCAAATGAGGTAGATGGGCTGGGAAGTTGACATGTTTGTGTGTTTTTAAGAAGGCACATCCTGGTTTGACTTTCTAAGGATTCCCACTAGTCGAGTATTCCTCTGCCTTTGTCTGTGGTTGGGCTACCTCCCTCTCTACCCCAAATTGGTTGGTTAGCTAGTCCAAGGGCAGGGTGTTACTAAATTAAACCATTCTTCCTGGGTGGGGCTTGAGTTTTGGTGGGGATGGAGGGAAGAGGGAGAGAGGAGATTTAAAAGAAGCTGCAGCAGAGGTAGACAGAAGTTCCTGGCCAAAACATTATTGAGCCAGTCATGGAATTCTATTGTAATCCTGAGATCAGAAAGTAAAAAGATTTTTTATATTAAAAATATGCGTTCTTTTCTATGACTGAACTATAAGAAAACCTAGTACTGTTCCTTCATTGACCTTGCAAATGTTGAGTTTCTTCTATGTGACAAGCATCACCATAATGCTGTAGAGGAAGAGAAATAAGCATTTATATTTATATAGCACTTTCTTGGAGAAGGAAATGGCAAACCACTACAGTGTCTTCTTGGCAAAGAAAATCCCAAGAGGTCAAAAAGAATCAGATATGACTAAAAAATGGCTAAACAACAACAAAAATAATATTTTCTATGTTCTAGATACTCTGATAACTTAAGCATTTTTACAAATATTATCCGTTTGATCCTCACAACAGCCCTATGAGGTGCTATTATTATACCCACTTTACAATTAAGGAAACTGAGGCAGAGGTTAAGTGACCAGCGCAGAGTCACACAGATAACCTGAGACTGGGTCTGAAATCAGGTCTTCCTGAGTCCAGGACCAGCACTCTATCTACTGCATCACTTAGCTTCTTCCCCACCCCCATCTGGGGGTGGACATAATAATATAATGTTTCTTGGTAATCCTCTTCAAGAACCTTAAAACCATCTAGAAGCAGAAATTCAGTTTTTATATGATCTTAGGCAAGTGACTTAAACTCCTTGGGCATCTACAAAATGAGATTTGGGCTAGATGAACTCTGAGGACCTTCAGTGGTCCAGACTTGTGAGTCTTTGATATTTACTCCAAGAACTATAGAAATGGCAAATGAATTTTTCTAGGTTTCACCAACCATATTAAATCATATAGGTTGACCATTAATACTAAAATTGGGCAAAGTACTTTAAATTCATTTCATTTGATCCCTATGACAACCCTATAGGGCGGGAGTTATTATCCCTATTTTACAAATGAGAAAACTGAGTCTGAGAGAATTTAAGTAGTTTGTCCTAGAGCTAGTCAATATCTGAAGGAAGATTTGAACTTCCTAATTTTAATCCACTATCCAAAGGCCATGCTGTCTTTAAATCAATCAGCCAACAATCACTTGTTAAGCATCAAGATGTGCTAAACTCACTCTTCTGGGAAGACAAAAGCAGAAAATGTACCAGTCTCATTCCTCTAGGAGCTTGGGTACCATCTGGAGAGATTAATAAGGGCTTGATAATAATAATAGCTAGGGTTTATATGCATTTTAAAGCTTACAAAGCATTTTACAAACATTATCTCATTTGATCCTCATGATATCCTGGAGAAGTCGATTTTGTTATCACTCCCATTTTACATATGATGAAACTGAGGCAGAGAAAGATTAAGTGACTTGCTTAGAGTCATGCATTTGCTAAATATCTGATCTTGGAACAACTGAATTCAGGCCATTGATAATAGCTTTGTAATTGTGTCAGAAAATACTTCAGAATGTGATATCTGCTCTTTAGTGTGAAATCTGTTTGAATGTTGTTTTGTTAATTTAGATATAACTTGTATTACTTCAATTCAATAAATGTTTAGTTCTGGGGTTAACCTCAGCTCGATATGATATGATAGAGATTTTGCTTTTAAGAATTTCATGGCGGGGAGGGAGGGGTGGCAGCCATGTAGTACAATGGCTAGAGAGAATCAATAGCTAGGTGAGCCTGGAGTCAAAAGACTCAGCTTTCTCTGTCAAATCTGTCCTCAGATACTTCCAGAGTTACCCTGTAACCCCGAGCAAGTCATTTAACCTGTTTGATTCAGTTTTCTCATCTACAAAATAAGTTACTGAAGGAAATGGCAAACCACTCCAGTACCTGTGCCAAGAAAACCCCAAGTGGAGTCATGAAGAGTTGGACACAATTGAAAAATGACTGAGCAATACCTGCGGGCAGGGAGTGAAGAATAAGAAGTCAGATGCATAAAGAACTCTAATAATTTAGAGTTCTATATAAGAGAAGAGGATCGTACATTCACTGTACTTGTATCCTAGTGCCAAGCACAATGCCTGGCACATAGCAAGAGCTTAATAAATGCATATTGATTGATTGATGAAAAAGGAAGAGTGAAAAGTGCAAAGGAGGGATCTAGAATTCTTAAAAAAAAAAAAACTGTAAAAACCTGAGGAAGGTGAGACTTTTTGTAACCAGCGTTAATAAAGAAGAAGAGGTGAGAGATCAAAATGAAATGGAGATGATTAAATTAATGGTTGGTTAGAACTCAGTACACACAAAGAGGAATAATATGTAAAATAAACTTTGAAGAGATTGGGAGGACTTTGAAAACCATGTTCAGGGCTTTATATTTCATTAAAAAGGCAACAGAAAACTACTGAAGTTATTTTATTCCTTCATTCATTCCTTTGTTTAAGTAAAGAAAAGATGTGATCAAAGCTGCCCATGAGGAAAATCATTTAGATGTTGATGTGAAGAAGAGTGGTCCAATGAAGAGATAAACTGGAGATGAGCATGTCTGTTAAGATTCATACGTAATCATCTTTTCTGTCGTACTATGTTTTGGAAATCCTTGCTTTATTCCATCAATTTAAAAAAATAAATAAGGAAATTTATTAAGGAAAAAGGATCCTATTGGAAGCAAAAGGCAATGTAGCATAGAGTCAAGACTGCCAGGGCTCAAATCCTCAGAGCTAGTAAGGCCCCCCAGTTCAAGCCCCACCTTTGACCTGTACTGCCTCTATGACCATCAGTGAATTTACTTAACCTCTCAAGGACCTAGAGAATGGTCTGACTATAAATTGTAGAGAAAGTGCTGATCTGTTTTGTATGGGGAACTTACACACTTGGAAATTTCCTTTGAGCCAATGAAATCACAGATTTGATTTCTAATCAGTACCCCCCTCTTTAAAAAAATCAATTATAACATCTAAATGAGGGGATCTAATATATTATTTTATACAGGAGGAACAGACAAGCAGGAGGGGACAGATGTGAGACAGATTTTCCAAAACAAGGATACGCCTCTCCCCTCTGCCCATCCTCTCACTCCCTTCCACCCCCAAACCAAGACAATTCATTTCTCACTGTTTTTCCAACATCAATTATGTCACAAAGATCCTGGAGAACTTTGTATAAGTTTCTGTATATGTGTCTCTCTCTGTCTCTCTCTCTCTGTCTCTCTCTCTCTGTCTCTCTCTCTCTTTGTCTCTCACTCTTTCTCCCTCTTTCTCTCTGTCTGTCTCTCTTTTTCCTTCTCTTTCTCTCTTTCCTTCTCTCTTTTGCCTTTCTTTCTCTTTGTCTCTCTCTTTCTCATTCTCTCTCCGTTCCTCTCTCCCTCTGTTTCTTTCTCCCTCTCCCTCCCTCTCTCTGTAAATCTCTCTCTCTCTCTCTCTCTCTCTCTCTCTCTCTCTCTCTCTCTCTCTCTCTCTCTCTCTCTCTCTCTCTCTCTTTCTCCCTCTCTCTTTCATTCCCTCTCTCTCTAGTCTCTGTGTATGTATCTCTCTCTGTCTCTATCTCCCTCTCTCTCCCTCCCTCTCCCCCCCCTCTTTTTCACTTTCTCTCTCTCCCTCCCTCTCTCTTTCTGTACATCTCTTTCTGGTCTCTGTCTCTCTATGTCATTCCCTCTCTGTCTGTCTCTCTCATTTCCTCTCTCTCTAGTCTCTGTCTCTGTCTCTCTCTCTCTGTCTCTCTCTCTCTGTCTCTCTCTCTCTGTCTCTCTCTCTCTCTTTCTCTTCTTCCCTCCCCCCTCTCTCCATTTTTCTCTCTCCCTCCCTCTCTGTGAATCTGTCTCTGTCTCTCTCTATCATTATCTCTCTGTCTTTTTTGTCTCTCTTTCTGTCTCTCTTGTTCCTTCTCTTTCTGTCTCTCTCTGTGTCTCTCTTATTCTATCTCTCACTGTCTCTTTCTCTGTGTCTGTCTCTCTGTATCTCTCATTCTCTCTGTGTGTCTCTATCTTTCTCTCTTTTGCCTTTCTTTCTCTCTGTCTCTCTGTGTGTGTCTCTCTTATTCTCTCTCTCTCTCTCTCTCTCTCTCTCTCTCTCTCTCTCTCTCTCTCTCTCTCTCTCATTTCCTCTCTGTCTTTCTCTCACACTCTCTCTCTTGTTCCCTCTGTCTGTCTCTCTTTGTCTCTCTCTGTCTCTCTCACACTTTATCTCTCTCTCTCTCTCTCTCTCTCTCTCTCTCTCTCTCTCTCTCTCTCTCTCTCTCTCTCTTTCCTCTTTCTGTTTCTCTGTCTCTTTCTCACATAATTCTGTCTCTCTCTCATTCCCTCTCTGTTTTTTTCTCACTCTCTCTTGTTCCCTCTCTCTGTCTCTCTGTCTCTCTCTATTTCCTCTTTCTGTTTCTCTGTCTCTTTCTCACATAATTCTGTCTCTCTCTCATTCCCTCTCTGTTTTTTTCTCACTCTCTCTTGTTCCCTCTCTCTGTCTCTCTGTCTCTCTCTCTCTCTGTCTCTCTCTCTCTCTCTCTCTCTCTCTCTCTCTCTCTCTCTCTCTCTCTCTCCTCTCTCTCTCATTTTCTCTCTCTCTCTCTTTCTCTCTCTCTCTCATTTTCTCTCTCTGTCTCTCTTTATCTCTGTCTCTGTCTCTCTCACACTCTATGTCTCTGTCTCTATGTCTATCTCCTCCTCTCCACCCCGCCTCTTTGTCTCTCTCTCTCTCAACATACATTTCTCCATTTGAGAAAGGATGCATACACAATGCCTACTCTCTGACCATATCCCAGGGAGGTCTCAAATATTCCCCAAGGAGTCCATGAAGGCCTCTGAGCTGCTTGGCAAATGACTCCATATAATCGCATGGTTATTTAATATAATCATCACATAAAGTTGACACAGGGTTATGCAATGCGAAATCTGACTATTACTTGTTCCAAATTTTCTCCAGTCCCTTCTCCTTAAAGGGCAATGCACATGGGACATCAAACTCTCAGAATTTTCCCTATAATCTGGGGCTTATAGAGAGTATTCCCAGCAGCCAGGTAAAAGTTGCCAGACCTGCAGAAAGGCACCAAGCCAGGTGTATGCTTTCCCAGCCCTGAAAGCTGGTAAGAATTGCTGCAGATGTATATGTGAAGAAGCAAGGGGGGAAGAAGGCAGAGAGGAGGGGAAGGACAAAAGATCTATTCATCCTATAGAATCAAAGCCAAAATTGGGAAATTTTCCCTCTGGAAGCAAAAGTAGTTGAATGGAGAGAAAGCAGCTGAAAGGAATACTACACTGACAGTACCCCAAACATGTTGAATCGGGGGTAGCTAAGGATGTTGATCAACAGAAGACATTTAGTCATCTCCATGAAGGAGAAACATCTCCCCAGAAACTGAGGGGGAGTAGGGTTAATATTTTACTTATCAACATGTTAATTATACTTCTCCATGGTTCTTTCTGACCCTGGTCACCACTGAGCAGAAGCCATAAAGTTCTCCCAGGGGCAGAGTAGGGAGAATATATTGCTAAACACAGAGGGTGAAAAAGGGGCCTGAATCATCGAAGCATCACAGACTCATTGTTGTTCATCTTTCATTCTTGAAGAGAAGCTTCACATCAGGGAGCTTATGGTGCAAGCTAATTGCATTTAAGTGATGGGGAGGGGGTGTGCAAGGTCTCCTGCCTCACTTTTCCCTCCAGAGTTCTCTGGGTCCAATGGCCAGATAGAGAACAAGAGGACTAGAGATGGCCCTAGATGCAGTGGGAGATCTCCAATCTGGCTAGCCCTTTGGTACTTCAAACTCAATATGTCATAGAAATACTCATCTTACTGGAAGTGGAAATCTTCAACATAAAGAAGATCCAACTCACTTCCAGTTGATCAATGATGGACAGAAACAACTACACCCAGAGAAGGAACACTGGGAAGTGAATGTAAATTGTTAGCACTACTGTCTGTCTACCCAGGTTACTTATACCTTCGGAAGCTAATACTTAATGTGCAACAAGAAAATGGTATTTATACACATATATTGTATCTAGGTTATATTGTAACACATGTAAAATGTATGGGATTACCTGTCATCAAGGGGAGGGAGTGGAGGGAGGGAGGGGATAATTTGGAAAAATGAATAAAAAAAAAAAAAAGAAAAAAATATCTACTGTTATCACTCAAACAATCTCTGTCCATTTCTGTCCAGATGAATTATGGATCATTAAAAAAAAAAAAGAAAGAAATACTCATCTTACCTTCCAGTGTGCACATTACACACACACAAACAGCTCTTCGAATCATTCCCACAATTTCCATTCCTGTTAACAACACCATTCTCCCATTTACCAGACTCAGAGCAGGAAGAAACCTCAGAAACCTCAGAGCATTCAAGTCCCCTGTTTTAGAGATGAAGGAACTGAGGTCCAAAGAGCAACGGAGTGATTTACTGAGATCACATTAGTGATTCAAGGAAGACTTGAGGGCAGGCTTTCTGATTTCACACACACACACACACACACACACACACACACACACACACACACACACACCACATTGCCTTTAATTCTGAGGACAAGGTAGGGACTTGGTGACAACCTTGCTGTCATTTGCTTTTTTTTTTCCCCAACCAGAATCCTCCTCAGGGGCCTTCTTCCTGCACAGATGGCCCATCTGCACACAAACTACACGACTAAAGTTTTTTTTAGAATCCAGACACATAAAGCATTTGTTTTCCAGATTCCCAGAAGGATACTCAGCATGCTTCAGGCAAGTCTCCCCTAAAACCAAAAAGTAGCCTTTCAGATTTGGTTTGCCTTTACCCCCAGTTGCTATTTCCTAATGGAATAGTGACTTGTTTCCCCTGCCTCCATCCACTTGGAAACTGAAGGACAGATCGTTTCAGGGAATCATGTAGTCCAATCCCTTCGTTTGCAAATGAAGAAATGAATGCCCAAAGAAAGAAGTAATCTGCCTGATGTTACAGTGGGTAAATGTCAGAACTGGACCTAGAACTCAGGGTTCTTCACCCTTCAATCAATGCTCTTTCCATGACATTTCCCTATCCTCTCTGAGATTCCATATCTGGTAGGCTCACTGGACTTTTGATCCCAATACTTTTCCTTCATAGTTTTCTACTCTTCTGATGTTCCTGGTTTCCTCCCCCTAGCTCATCATTTACCAGCCCAGAGCTGCTATTAACCATAGCTCCTTGGGTGTCCTGAGCTGCTGAAGCCACATTTAAGGCAATTAATATCTTAAAATATAGCTAACTCAGCAGGCCATTCAGGGCAGACAGCAAAGCAAGCTAGCTGGCAGGGGAGGATATAAGCTTAACAAGCTGAGTCTGTGAACGTTCCTTTTGGGGGCAATTGTGGTGGAAAGGTTTGCTCATCAGGCCATGTTTCCGACAAATAAGGAAAGAAGTCTGTTTCCTTTTCTGCAAAATGAGGGGGTTGCATCCAGTGAATAAGAGGGTCCCTCAAAGATGCTTCAAATCTTTCAACTGAAACACTCTAAACTCCCAACACCTCGATTAAATAAAAGTCAACAAATATTATTTTAATTCAATTCAGCCAATGTCACGACCCTCGCCCCTTCCTCATCATGGAACCTCATCAAAGGTAGAATTCTTCAGAAATGTGTTTTTTCTCCCTTTTCCTGATGCTTCTTTCTGTAATATCCTCAAGATCCCTCTTCCCAGATCCCTCTCCTTCCTGTCTTTAAATCTGAGTTCTCTGAATTTATACCTCAGAAGCTATAGGCTCTTTGGAGCAACCCAGTGCATCAAGTACAGGGAAGAGCGATGAGTTTGGAGTTCAGAAGACTTGGATTCAAATCTTGCTTCTGACAATAAGTAGGCTACTTAACCTTGCTGAGCCTTGGTTTATTCCTCTGTAAACATAAGGATAATGAAAACAATAACAACTATAATACAAGACTGTTGTGCAAATCAGATGAGATGATGTGTTATCCATGGTTAATATAAAAATGTTTCACATTAATGCACATGTATAATCCATTTCAAATTGTTTGCTTTACCAAGAAGAAGGTAGGGGATGGAGGAAGGGAAAGAATGTGGAATTCAAAATTTAAAAATAAAAAAATGTTTAAAAAATGTGTTTACATGTAATTGAGAAAAAATAAATGAAAATAATATGTTATCAGAAAGGAGTATGATATAGTGAAAAGAGAGTATAGGATTTGGCATTAAATCTCCCACTTTCTTCCTGTATGTGAACTTGACCTTTGTACTTGTATCACTGCACATGTAGGCCCTCAATAAATATTTTTTGATTGATTGATTGACTTTCAAGTCACAATCTTTCTAAAGCCTATTTTCTTCTTCTAAAGAAATGGATGAACTCTAAGGATCCTTCCAGCCTTAAATCAATAATACCCTTTCCATGTAAAGTACTTTGCCAAACTTTCAAGTACTATATAAATGTCAGCTACCATTATTATTATTACAATTCTAGACAGATGAGACCCTCTCCTCACTGGCCTGGAATAAAGTGGTGACAGTGGGTTTAAACTTGGAGTTTATTTTTTTCATTATTGCTGTTATGGTTATTTCTTGAGGTTAGAGTGCTGCTGTCTCTGAAACAGATGTTTGTTGACTAAACAGCATTCCCCAGCACAGTGGAGGCAGTGAGACCCAGAAGTGAATGGGATACCAGGCGCCTGAGGGCCTGGAGAAAAGAAAGGAGATATTTCATGGAATAACAGAATTTTAGAACTGGAAGAAACTTTAAAGTTAATCTAATCCAATCCCATTTTCATCTACTCCCAGCACTACAAAACAATTTATGGATGAGAAAACCAAGGCCCAGAGGGGTTAGCTGATTTGTCCAAGGTTAAAGAGTCATGTCAACTAGGTTACTAGGTTAATACAGCACTTGCCTTACAATCAGGAAGACCTGAATTCAAATCCTACCTCAGATACATGGTGGCTGTGGGAATCTGGACAAGTTACTTAATCAATGTTTGCCTTAATCTATTAGAGAAGGAAATGGCAAACGATATATCTTTGCCCAGAAAGTCCCATAGACAATAGGATCTATGTGATCATGAAAAATAGGACACTTAGCATAGTGTCTAGCACACAACAGGTGTCATATAAATGCTTGTTCTATTCTGTACCCTATTATAATTAATAAATTAATAAATCAATCAACAAGCATATGTTAGGTACCTACCTTGGGTTAGACACCATGCTAGGCACTGAGAATACATAGACAATAAAAGTTCCTGCCCTCAAGAAGCTTGCTTTCTAATCAGTCAGGCCCTAAGCTTTGAGGACTTTAACTTTTCTTTCTTTTTTTTCTTTTTTGGGGACTTTAACTTTTCAAGGGGCCGTATTGTATTGCAAATGTTCATTTACTTTGTCAGAATCCATGAATTTCAGCTTTTTGACCCTTGGGTGGGAAAACTTGATGAAAAGTGTTTCTTAGATGGAAAGTAATACACAAAAAATGTTATCTTTGTAATGGTTCTATTGCCAGGTAACCACTGAAAAGAGAGGCACAGAAAACAATTTTAATGATGTCCATCCATGGTCAAAGAAGGTCAGGGACAGACATGTAGAGAAAAGAAATGAGCTATCCAGTAGCTCCACAATTCACTAAATTGTTAAGAATTGGGGGGGAGGAGTTCTCCTTTTTGTATCCCCAGTGCCCAGTACTATGATTAGTATCTATTAGGAACTCAAGACCTGCTTTTTGATCTGACTTTGTTGGTTCAAATTCGTACTTAAGTCCCTTGACTTTCTGGGTCTCAGTCTCCTCATCTGTAAAATAAGAGGGTTTCAGGTGTCTTCCAAAGGGGCTCTGCTTATTGAGATCTGTCTTTTTTTAATTTTTAACTGAAGCTTTTTATTTTTAAAACATATGCAAAGATAATTTTTCAAAGATAATTTGCAAAATCTTGTGTTCCAGTTCCCCCCCTTTCTTCCCACCCCATTCCCTAGATGGCAAGTAATCCAATGTATGTTAAATATGGTGAAAATATATGCAAATCGAATATAGGCATACATATTTATACAATTATCTTGCTGCACACAAAAATCTAGAGATTCTCCATTTTTCGAGGCTCAACTCTGATGCTGTCTCCTCCATTGAGACTTCCCTCATTTTATGTGATGATCAATTGTGAAGCACTTGGCTCTTTTCAACAAAGAGATGATTCAAGGCTTCCATTGTCTCAGAGGAAAGAGGATATACAGATATAAATGAATAAGTAATTTATACAAATTAAATACAATGTAACTATGATAAAGATGAACAATAGCATCTGGGGGAAGGAAATCAGAAATGCCTTTATATAGGAGGTAGTGCTTGAGCCTTTAAGACAGCCAGGGATTCTAAAACTTAGATGTGAGGGCAAAGCAAAGCAACAAGCATTTATTAATTGTTTACTACATGTCTCAGACACTTGCTAGCTGTGTGACCCTGGGCAAGTCACTTAGCCCTGTTTGCCTCAGTTTCCTCAGCTGTAAAATGAGCTGGAGAAGGGAATGGAAAACCATTTAAGGATCTCTACCAAGAAAATCCCAAATGGAGTTAAATGGGAATGAAAACGACAGCAACAACATATGTCAGACACTGTGCTAAGCACTGTAAACACAAATACAAATTAAAGAGATAGTCCCTATCCTCTAGGAGATAAAATACTATTTTAAAAAGCAAAAACAAAAATTAATTTAATATGAGTTTGTATGTTTCTAATAAAAGGCTAAGTTCTTTTGCTCAATAGAAGATATGCTAGGGACTACCTAACTCCTTCATTAATTAGCTTGATTGTCTTTGAGCTTATCATTTGGCTTGCATTCTATGAATCTGCTTCAGCAGAGATGTCCCTAAGGAAAGCAGCTTCAATCTTAATCATTTGTTTTTCACCCTTGTTTATCTAACTCCTAGACTATACTCCTCATGCTTTAAATTTGAATCTGGTCTAAGAAGCAGGCCTTCAGAGCTGGACAGAACAGGATTTTGCAAAATGTTTAAGACATGTGGTAGGGACCATAAATGTCCTAAAAACTGGGCAGACTTTTTTGAAGTCATCTTCTGATCTTGAATCCACCTTAGAATTAGTCTTCCATTAAGTTTTAAATTGCTTTAACTATTGGCCACCTTCCAATTGCTAAGCGTAATTACATCTAGTGAGAGCTTTAAAGTATATGAAGTTCCTTGCATGCATTATCTCTGGCAATTTCACAGTGACCCAGGGAGAAAGATATTACACACATTATCATTCCCATTTTACAGAAGAAAAAAATAAGACTCAGACAGTTTAAATGATTCGTCTAAATTTACACCAACAATGTCTGTGACAGTATTTGGACCCATCATCCTAACTCTGTATCCAGCACTTGGTCTTTTATTCCATACTACCTGCTAATCAATGGTCATTCATCAAAATGATCCCCTATAACAATTTCAAAGAGCACAAATTATTAGTGGTTCAGCATCAACTCAAGCCAGGAAGTATTTATTGGGCTCCTACAGAAAGAACAGTTCTATTTTAGACTGAGATTACTGGGAGAAGGAGAGCTGCATTATAGAGGAAATAGGATCTCAAGAAATTAACAGTAAAGTTAGGTAGTCAGATAGTAGAGCCATTAGAGAGTAGAGGGATGACTAGAATCAAGAAGACTGAGTTCAGGTATTCAGGCCCTTGTGTGAACTTGGGCAAGTCACTGTCACTGAGACTCAGTATCTTCATCTGAAAATGGAGATATTAAAAGCACCTGCCTGGTCTAGACTGTTGTGAAGATAAAATGAGATCATCTTTGTAAAGGATTTTGTAAACTTTAAAGCACTATTTATATAGTGTAATTTTTTTTAAGTCCACATCACAATATAGCCTAGAAAAGCAATATATATAATTGTAACAATATAAATGGAAAGAACAACCAAAACAACAAAAGGAAATTAAATGTGATATAATTATACTGATTAAACTTAGCTCCAAAGGAGAAAATTGTAGAGGTGGTGAACTAGGGGTATGGGACTTAATTGATGTACTGGCTAGTTCTGCCATACAGCATTTCCTCTTCCCCTTTCTTTTTTAATTTGCATTGCAGATTACATTTTTACTTGTTGGAAACAGATATGAAATACACAGTTATTCTTTCTACATCTCAACTTTTGTCATTAATGATTTTAATATAGCACAGCTCCACATAAGAAATTAAGTGGGAATTTGGGGGGAGTTTTTTGGAAGCCACAGATGACACAGAAAAAGTTTAGAAACTCAGAAATGAATACTATAATTGTGTATGTGTGTGTATGTATAATTGCATAATATCGACTTTTTTTGTTGTTGTTCTTTATTTTTTTTGTTCTTTATTTGCTCTACAAAAGGAGGGCCAAAAAGTTTTTTACCTCAGATTTTCCAGATCACAGATGATTGTAGTTAAAAAGTAAAGTGATGAAAATAAAATCAATTATTTTTATCAAAAGAAGTCATCCTGTATGAACTATGGCCAAAAGGATATAAAATCATGCATATATCCTTTGATTTAACAATACTACTACTAGGCATGAATCCCAAAAAACCTTTTTTTTTTTTTTTTTTTTTAAAGGAAAGGACCTACATGTACAAAAATATTTATAACAGCTCTTTTCTCCGGCAAAAAGTTGGAAACTGAAGGAATGTCCATCAATTGGGAGATGACTGAATAAAGTGTGGTATGTGATCATGATATAATATTGTTCTATAAGAAAAGATGAGCAGGATCCTCTTAGAAAAATCTGGATAGTCTTCCATGAACTCAAACAGTGTGAAATGTACTGTCTTCAAAGTAATAGCAATGTGCTAGGATGATCAGCTGTGAATAACCATTGCTATTCTCAGCAATACAATGATCCATAACTTTTCTTAAGGACTTATGATACTTAGAGATAGAACCAATTGTGTCTGAGTATAGATTGAAGCAAACTCTGTGTGTGTGTATGTGTGTGTGTGTGTGTGTGTGTGTGTGTGTGTGTGTGTGTGTGTGCATGTGTGTGTGTCTCTTTTATTTTATTTTTTCTGGAGGGTTTTGTTTTTTTGGTTTTTTTTTTTTTTTTTGAGGGGAAGATCTATGTTTTTTTTGTGGGTTTTTTTCATATTTCCAAAGACTTTTATGGAAATATTTTGCATAATTTCACATTTGCTTTCTTAATGGGAACTGGGGATGAGGATAAGAGAGAAAATCTGGAACTCAAAGTTTAAAAAAAAAAAAAAAGCAAAATAATTGTTTTAAATGTAACTGAGGAAAAATAAAAATTTTTAAATAAAAAAATTTTTAAAAAGTCATCCTGGAGTCATGAGTCAAAATCAATGAGACAAAATTCAAGGGATAAACCATAGAGTCCTACAGTAGTCTAAGCATGGCTAGATTATAAACCAGCTGTTTCGAAAAGACATAGGATTTTTTACTGGACCTTAAGTTTAAAATGAATCATCAATATGACAAGACTGCTAAGAAAGAATAGATTAAGTGAGGTAACAGTTTCTCTCTTCCCATTCTGCATTGTTCAGATTAATGGGTAATTCTGTGTTCGCCTCTGGTACCACATTTTCAGAAAGACATTGAAAAACTAATGTGATCAGCCAGTGGAACATGGAAATCTTATGTGAGCTTTTGTTAAAATGCCTCGTATAGACACTTTGTCTTTTAATTTAACTTACAGTCAAATGCCGAGTATTCTATTTATCTGTGTGTCTATGGGATTTAGCAGATAAGTTTAAAGAAGTTCCCTGAAGCAAATAGAGAAGAAAAGGATTGACCAAACTTGGATCTTCTTGATTCCAAGCCTAAGACTTTATTCCATAACTACTCCTTGTTACTTTTTCATATATACTAGCTGTTTAATAAATATTTAATAAATGAATGAGTGACTATGGACTCCTTTGGCCCTTGGGCCAAATCATGTGGAGAAGATTCTCATCCAGTGCTGCTTGAGTCAATGCTGTTCCTCCATCTGAGAACCGTAACTCTAGCATCCTTTGGCTTTCTCGCTAATTAATTAGACTTCTTGCCACTACCAAGGGTATTTCAAAGCAAGATATGATACTGGATAGAGCTCATTTGCATACCATTACCCTGGGAGAAATGATTATTAATAACTAATGATTTAGGAACATTTGGAGTTCTCCCTTTTTCTATTTTTCAGACCTCAGTCACTGAAAATTGAACTAACTTTTTGTTAACTCCACCCAACCTTACAAAGAATCTCTATTCTAAGGTGAATCCCATTCAATCAAGTTTGGGTGGAGACAGATATTTTTGTCTAAATTGGGTGGAGACAGACATTTTTGTCTAAATTGCCCAAGAATGGGGATGGTCTAAGTATAGAGATAGTCTCTCTGTCCAAGGGAGACATGATGTCATTGTCAGTCTTTAATTGAAATATTCATTCTCTCGTTAATTAACCAATTAACCAGTCAGGGCTGATTTCTACTCTGGGAAATGTACTCTTAGATGGAAACTACAAGCCTACCACCATGGTTGTCTTTTGGTCTGAGACAGACAACTAAATGACCAGCCTTTTATTAATAAATGTGCTGACCTTATTAATAAAATAATGAACATTTTTAATCACAAACCAGAATCCCTTTCTGGTGCCTTACACAACTGATATATTTTCCCTCTTAGCATTTCCTGAGATCTGAATCCTCATAAATGATAACATGGCTAGATTTGTCCCTCACAGATCTTCTAAAGGTCTTCTTTTTGCCTTTTTTTCTGACCAAAATCTTTTTTTTTTAAATAAAGCTTTTTATTTTCAAAACATATGCATGGATAATTTGACAACATTGACCCTTGTATATATAGCCTTGTGTTTCAGATTTCTCTTCCTTCCCCCCATCTCCTACCCTAGATGGCAAGCAATCCAATATATGTTAAACATGTTAAAATATGTTAAATCCAATATGTATAAACATATTTATACAACTCTCTTGCTGAACAAGAGATATCAGCTGATCAAGATCTTGGGGGAACTTCCTTAATTTAGCCTCTATACCTGCACTAACACAGCAGTGCCTAGACTTGAGTAACTCCCCACACCCTCAACCATCTCTCCTGCTCTAGTCATGTTGTCTCACTTGCACAATGCTGATGAGTAGCATTTGAGACTTTACTTTTGGAGTTAGGAAATGGAATGACCTATTTATTTTCCCTGCAGACAGTTTGTTCTTTTGATAAACTACGGTTTTACTTTATTTTCTTAACGACAATAGTGGATTGTATTTTCTCATGATTTAGCTTCTTTTTTCCCCCTTGTTAGACTTTGACTATAAATAGGAGATGCTTTGTTCTGTCTACTTTGGATTGTAATTGCAAACATAAACCAAGGAAGACACTCTCAAGCCTTTCCATGTCTCTCAGTTGTTCTCCTATGAGTAGGCAGTCACACAAACAAACTGGCTGCTTTGTTTGTGTTTTCTCTGAAGTCACAATTTCTTCCTCTAAATGTTTATGCATTCCAGCATCAAATAACTTGACTTGATCCTTGAGAACTTAGGAATCAAGATTTATGGCATTTTAATATTAGTTTGAACATGTGTATTTAATGTGCATGGTTAATTGGAGTAATTAGTACTCTTTCATGCCCAGCCTAAGCTATTGCTGGAATTAACATAGAACTGTTATTTTTAGTGGGAGAACTGAAGAACTCTTATTCTGAAAATAAACCTAAATGGACAGCCACCAGGTCTTGTCTGGAGAAGAGAGCAACTAACATCACTATCCTGTCCTAGTCCCAGACCATCTGTCTGGGAGAGTCTCCAGGCCTCATCTGGTTTCCCCAGGTTTTGAGCTCTCTCATAGAAGGGCACCAAAGAGACCAACTTATGATGACATGATATAATAGTTGGGTGCTAAGGACACCTGTGTAGGAATAGGACCACGAAGAATTATAGAAAGTCAGACCTGAAAAGAATAGGATCAAAAAATCACAATCAACATTTGGAAGAAAATTTGTTTTATAGATAAGCAAACTGAGTTCTAGATAGTTTTAGGTAGTATAGGGAAGCGCCAGAATTCACTCAGATCTTGTGATTTTGAATTTGACATTTTTTTTTTAATAATAGGAGTTTTTAGGGGCAGTTAGATATATATTAGTGAATACAATGAAGAGCTAAGTTCAAATCAAATCCTCAGATGCTTCCTAGCTGTATGACCCTGGGCAAGTCATTTAACCCTGTTTGCCTCAGTTTCCTCCTTTGTAAATTGAGTCAAAGAAGGAAATAGCAAAGCACTCCAATATTTTTTTCAAGAAAACTCCAAATGGGATCACAATAAGTCAGACATAATTGAAATTGAAATTGAAATTCAACAATAGAAGTTCTTAATATTTGAATTTCTTTTAAAAATATTTTGATAATAATATTTCAATTTGTAATCCAATTTGATTAGTTAAATATATTATTTTGCAGAGTCCATAGTCTCACAACTAAAGATAAAATGTCTTCTACCCCTAAACCTGATGATTTTGCAAGATTTGAAAAATGAAAGGTCATATCTGGGCAGCACACTGCAATGTTATGGGTCTAGTATAGTGGCAGGTATTCCTCATTTAAACTGTCTCTATGAACGTTTCATCCACCCACGTGTTATTTGTAATCTAGTCAGTACTAACTCTTTTCTATATGCTTCTCCACCCCCGCCCCACTTTAGTGCCTCATTGTGGTTTCTATTTAGATCACTATACTGTGTTACTTCTTAGACATCTAATCCAACCTTTTTTCTTCTTCTTCTTACAGAGGGGAAATTGAGGCCTAGAAAGATGAAGAGATTTTCCCTTCCAAATCAGAAATTCCATTTGTTCTAATGTGTTCTTACACTAAAATATAGTGGAAGGAGGATTTAAGTTAGATAAAGGCAAGAATTTCTGGCAAGAAAATTACTTAAACCTTTCTTAAGACAACATCTTTCCCCAGAGATTTGCCATGGGGTAATTTTGGGTTAAGTTGCGTTCTCCTTAAGAAAAAAGGACTAAGGTGGTTGCTAAGAGTCTCTTATAGTCTGAAGATTCTATGATTTGAAAGCCACCAGCTGCTTTAACGGATGTGACCCCAGAGACTAAACCCTTTTTTGACAAGATTCTGGGACGTATTTGAGCTGTCTGAGTAAGCTGGCATGAATCCTTGCCTTGTAGGACAGCTCTCATTCTGTTAGACTCATCCATGACTCACTCAACAGGCAGGACTTTCCCTTTGGGTTTTATTTTTCTATTTCTCTTTGCGTTGCCTGTTATTCTTTTGCTTCTTTCTGTCCATCCATTTGTCTCTCTCTTCTGCTCTCATCATCTTTGTTGTTAGGGGGAGGCAAACATATTGTTCCCTGCTTAAAGTAATCCTCACTGATATCAAGGTTCCTTTCTTTATGGTTTGGCATCTTTTATGCAGTTCCCCCTTTGTACACTTTCCTGTTCCTGTATCCCCATCACTGAGGTATCATCACTCAATAACCATCTAGCAGCAGTAATGCATTTCACATGGAAAAAATTGCTTTTTATTGATGGCAAATGTTATAATGTGCTTTCATGTCAGGATAAGAACTGAAAGAAGGATTTTTTTTTTTTTGGCCGCATATTATTAAGATGCTATCCCATGTGAAAGTCTCTGGAATATGAATTGACAAAAACACTGGCAGAGGGCAGAGGAGAATAGGGGTGATGCAGAGAAAATCTTTTTTTTTGTTTTGTTTTGTTTTTTGCTGAGGCAACTGGGGTTAAATGACTTGCCCAGGGTCATATAGCTAGGAAGTGTCAAATGTTTGAGGCCACATTTGAACTCATGTCCTCATTACTTCGGGGCTGGTACTTTAGCCACTACACCACCTAGCTGCCCCAATATCTTTTAATCTCACATAAGGGACAATTCCAGTATCATCCTAATAAATCATAATTTGTAGTAACAACAATATTACCCTTGTACCCTTGTACATTTGTATACATTTGTTTTATACTGTGAAAAGCAGTTTCACACACACATATATATATATATATATAATATATGTATATATTATATATATAAAATTTTTCCACAATTACATGTTAAAACTATTTTAAACTTCTTTTTAAAGTTTAGTATTCCAAATTCTATCCCTCCTTAACTCCCTTCCCCCTTCCTCCCTGAGATGATAAGCAATCAGACATAGATTATACATGTGCAATCAATTTCCACATTAGTCATTTTTTTATAAGAAAACTCAAAGAAAAGAAAAAAAAAAGAAAGATAGGAAATAAAACATAGCATGCTTCAGTCTTTTGTTCAAACATTTCTTTCTCTGGAAGCATCTGTTCCATAAGAAGGTAAAATATTTTATTCTCATTTTTCAAGTGAAAAAATGTTTAATGTTATTACTCTATGATATTAGTAACACAAATATTAATATCTAAAATAGTAGTGTAACACTAATATAAAATTAGTTATGGGAGACAGCAGATAAAGTGTCTGTTCTGGGAGTTGGGAGGACCTGTGTTAAAATCTGACATCAGAACCTTACTAGCTGGATGATCCTGGACAAGTCATTTAACCCTGTTTGCCTTAGTTTCCTTAATTATAAAATGAAGTACAGAAGAAAATGATAAACCACTCTGGTATCTTTGATAAGAAAATGGCAAATGGGTTCACAAAGAGTCAGAAATGACTAATAGACTAAATAATATAAAATAAGATATTTATAAAGTTGCAAATCTTAAAATGCTAGCTATTATTATCATCATCACTATTATTATATCCCCATTTTACAAAGAAGAAAACTGATGTTCAAAGACAGTAAGTAATTGATAGAGGGATACATCAGAAGAAACAGAGGTATAGGAAACTAAATGACTAAATTGAAGGATCCAATTAGACCAGTAGTCTAGAAGTCAACTGTCCATTGGATAGGGTTTTAGGTGAAGATGAGAAAGGGGTGCATTCCAAGTAGAAAGGAAATGCTATGCAAATTCACAGAAATGGAAGATAGAAAATCATGAATCTAGAACACATAGACCAAGATGACTAGAGAACAGAACAATTCTTGTAAAGGGGGGCTGAAGTCAGATTGTAAAGGACTCATCAAACAGAAGAATGTGTGTGTGAGCTCAGAGGCAATGAGGGAGAAATGTACTTAAATCTGTGCTTTTTATATGTCATTTGGGCAATCATGTGGAAGATGGATTTGAGAGGAGAGAGATCAGAGGCAGATACACCAAGTAGGAGGTTATTTTTAAATCTCAGTCAAAAGACCATGAGAGTCTGAACTAGGACTGTGACCATATAAGTGAAGATAAGGGACAAGATACAAAGGATGTGGTCAGAGTAACAGCAATAAAACTTGGCAAATGATTGAAAAAGGTGGGCGAGGGAGAATGAGGGGTCAAGAATGATATCAAAATTATAAAATGATGGCTAGACAAATGGAATGATGATAGTGCTCTCAACAGAAATAGAAAAGTGAAAATAAGGTTGGTAAAAAAAAATGTTTAGTTTGAGATGTCTACAGAATAATGGGTTAGAAATGTAAAGTAATCATGGAGAGAAACAGAAAGACAGAGACAAAGAGACAGAGACGGGGGGAGGAGAGAGAAAAAGAGGAGAGAAAAATGGAGAGCAAAAGAGGGAGAGATAGAGAGAGACAGAAACAGAGAGAAGTAATGATTTAGCAAAAGGGACTGAGAAAAGGTAGCCAGATATTTAGAAGGAGCACAAGGGGAAAAGACAGTATTTTTAAAAATCAAGAAAGAGTATCCACAAGGAGAAAAGTCTGTCAATAGCATCAAATGCTACAGAGAAGGCAAGAAGGAGGGGACTGAGCAAAGACCATCAGATCTGGCATTTCAGTTTTCTTTGCCAGCCTCAGAGAGGTCAATTTCAATTGAGTGATGGGGTCAAAAGCCATATTTCAAGGAAGTGAGAAGAAAAAAATATAGAGGCAAGAATTACAGATTTTTCTAAGCGTGTGACTATAAGAGAGGAGAGATCATAGCTTGAGGGGATGACAGGAGCAAGTGAAGGTCTCAATAAGCAGAATCATGCTGTCTGGTAAGAGAACTGGGGCGTCCATCCTAGAGGATGACTATTTGGCAATTTTACAACTGAGCTTCTAGCTTGTTCTAATTTCAAATAGAACTGATCTTTGCTTTAGTATTTCAACTCTCCTATTCCTAGAAATGGGCTCTAAAAAAAGAGGGTTTTGTTTGTTGAGCTTTTTATCTTCATTATTAAATGAAGTCTTTCTCCAAGTCCATAATCTAATTAATGACATTTTTAATTGGCCTATTATTTAACTAACTCTTTGGGACTCACCCTTTTAGTCACATCAGACTCAGTCTTTCTAGGCTATTGTTTAAATTACCATTTTTTTTTTGGTCCAATCTTTTTTGTTTTCTCTTTTCCTTGATGTCTTTATATGGTTCACTTGGATTCTGGCCTTTATGCCTCTCCATTCTCTGCTCCTCAACTTTCCCAATTGTGTTATTTTTAAATTCTGACTTTTTAATTCAACATTTACTACCATCTGTTAAGGGCCTATTATGTGGCAAAGCATCTTGCTAATCACTAAAGAGGATACAAAATGGAACACAGGGGATACAAAGACTTGTTCCTGTTCTCATTAGTTCTAAAGAGGGCTAAGAGGTACATGATAAGTGCCTTAGAGAGGCAAAAACACTGGGGGGAGGGGTGCAAGCAAGGCAGAGAAGAGGAAGCTCTGTCACAAATGGAGGAAGCATACATTCTTCTGCTCAAATTTCTTCAGTGATCATTGTACAGTACAAAGTAAAACTCAGGTTTCTCTATCTATCATTCAGAATTCTCCATAATCTGGAATTGTTTTCAACCTCTCCTGGAATGAGACCTCTCCAGAATCTGGAACTCTCAAGTTTTATTTAATCAGAAGAATTAAGAAGAACTTCATCATCATCATCACCATCATCTTCACTAACAAGCAATATTTATTATGTGCCTAATGGGTATAGAGTTCTATACTAGATGCCAGGGGAGAAACAAAGCTAAGCTAAGTACTTTCCTAACCTACCCTCAAACACATGCCGTTTTTTTTTTTCCCTTATTTTTTGGCTAGGGAACTTGGCCTATCTACAATTTAATCCATATTTATGGACTTAGACAATTTTCTGGGACACCAAGAGGCCAAGTGACTACCTTAAAATCATACAGCATCCCCAGTCAACATTAACTTAGGTCTTCTGGATTCTATTCACTATATTATACTGTCTTGTAGGCAAGACTTCAGAGATTTTTTATTTTATTTATAAATTTTTTGACAGTATATATGCATGAGTAATTTTTTTATAACATTATCCCTTGTATTCATTTTTCCAAATTTTCCCCTCCCTCCCTCTACTCTCTCCCCTAGATGACAGGTAATCCCATACATTTTACATGTGTTACAGTATAACCTAGATACAATATATGTGTGTAAATACCATTTTCTTGTTGCACGTTAAGTATTGGATTCTGAATGTATAAGTAACCTGGGTAGAAAGACAGTAGTGCTAACAATTTACATTCACTTCCCAGTGTTCCTTCTCTGGGTGTAGTTGTTTCTGTCCATCATTGATCAACTGGAAGTGAGTTGGATCTTCTTTATGTTGAAGATATCCACTTCCATCAGAATACATCTTCATACAGCATTGAAGTGTACAGCGATCTTCTGGTTCTGCTCATTTCACTCAGCATCAGTTGATGTAAGTCAGAGATTGTTTTTTTTAATGTTATGTGCAATCATTAACCTGAAGTCACCAGAGAAGGGCAGTCTGAATCAAACTTTCAAGAATGGATAGAATTTTTAAAGGAAAAGATGGAAGGAGGGTAATTCCATGTATAAAAAAAACTGTGAACAAATTAGGGAGGAAGAAGAGTATCTCAAGGTCTCTTTTAAGAACTTTAGAATTGATTGTGTGACATGGGAAACACTGGCATAGGGCTGCCCAGCACGGTGTGCCCTTATCA